>NW_015506430.1:124729-142773 GCF_001515645.1 Sinocyclocheilus grahami | reverse complement strand
TTTTTATGTGCACCTCCAGTTTTCTCTTCCTCTTCTCTAAAGCAGAGCAGCATGGCCTTGCCCCCTTTACTGCCTTTTGCCGAGGGCGGGGTTTATCTGGGTTTGTGATGTCACGAACCCGGGAAGTAACTCGTTGTAGTCCCTACCAGCCATTTTTGTAGGCATTAAACTGCCAGAATTTTAAAAGACGATATCGCCGTTTGCATAGAACATTCAGCTTCGTAACTTTGCAGATATTGTTTATGCTCAAACAGCAACATTAGACACTATCTAACGTTAAAAAAGTGAAATCGCAATCAACCACCCCTTTAAGAAATGTTTAAGAATTGTTTTGCTTTAGTTGAATTTAATTACCTAAAACAAGCAACAAAACATGTTTCATTTTATTTTTAATAATTATATAATATATATTTAATAATAAATATATATATGTTATGTATTTAAAATGTGTATTTATTTATTTATTTTGTTTTTTATTTTATGAATATGAATACCTGAAGTTTAAACACAGGTATTACTATCACTATCACAGCTGAACCAGCTTAAGTTAGGATCTGGTTTTCCTTGGAGATATTGGTTAGAAGAGGCAGTATGTTGCCATAGTCAGTTTTGGCCACCAACTCCACATAACCTGCAAATAGATTATTTTATTATTCGAAATGTTAGAAATTGTGATAGTTCATTGCCAAATGAGAACTGACTGTTGATTAGGGTGGCATAAATTGAAATGTCAAATTCTCATCTTGACTTCAAAAAAGGTCATTAAATATAAAGTCCTCTGAGAGAGACTTTCACATGTTGTCTGAGGTTTATTATCTCAAATCCTGATCACAAGCTTAACAGCATCTCCCCTGTTCTCACAAAGATTACGGAGATGAAGAAGAGAAATGCAATAGTTTCATTAAGCCCAGTGCAACATTTGCTTTCCACAGGATAAAACAAAGACCTTTTGAAAAACAACAACGATTCAGAACAGATTCAGAACATTTATTGCAGCAATCACTCTCAAACCTCACAATACTGTTCAAACTGTATAATGTTCAGCAAGATTATAAGGATTGCTGAAAGATAATCACAGAAACTCATCAACTCAAAATGCAATATTAATTTAAAGCGAGCACCCCCACAATCTCATAAAGGTATTATGTCAGATTCACAGATTCACACAGAGAGCAATATCACAAACAAATTAACATTGTAATGAGTTGAATTAAGGTTGAAATTGCATGTACTTCAATACTTCAACGCTTTGCATGTACTGTATTTGACATTTTTATGCATTTGCCAGTTTTTTTTTAATCAAAGGCCCTTCTAGTATCTTAGCTTAAGTTACAAAGAGTGTTTGTTAAAGGTCCTCGTGTTTAAGTGGTTTTAAAGTGTTTGTTCTATTGCTGCAGACAATATGCACACATAATGCATACCAGACCATTTCTCATACATTGTTGTGTGACTGGTGAATTGCACTCCTTTCACAAAGAAAATATATTTACTTATCAACTTTCAATATAGCCTACAATATATTAAATAATACATTAGGGATTGGCGCATATTGACAAAGAATTGACAATATATTTACTTATAAATATTTATATAAATACACCATCTGAAAACTGAATAAATAAGTTTTCCATTGATGTATTGTTTGTTAGGACAGGACAATATCGAGAAAATCCCCTTTAAAGTTGTCCAAATGAAGTTCTTAGCAATGCATATTACTAATCAAAAATTAAGTTTTGATACATTTACAGTAGGACATTTACAAAATGTCTTCATACGACATGACCTTTACTTAACATCCTAATGATTTTTGGCAAATCGATAATTTTGATCCATACAATGTATTGTTGGCTATTGCTACAAATATACCCCTACTACTTATGACTGGTTTTGTGGTCCAGGGTCACATTTCTAAAATATTTTGATGGTTTGTGTGTGCATACTATATAAAATGAACATTATGACTGACAACCATATTCTGCTGCTGTGTGAATGTAGCCAGAAATTAATAAAAGAGATCAAGGTGAAATAATCCAATGCACATTTCCTCTTAAATATTATGCATAACTTGCCTATGTGTGTCTGTGTGTGTATTTTTACATATGCATATTATGACGCCTGCTTTCAGGCATGTCACAAACCTCAGACAGGCATATAAACATATCTTGTTTTGTATTGTAATAAGTTTTCCTATTTTTAGACCTGCATTACACCCACCATATGACATACCTGTCAGACGTTGAGAGAATCTTTAAGAAGGGAATGTGATCTGAAACATGCATGCAATGCCTTTCTTTCCCACATATGTCTATTCTTTATTAGAGCAAAGGGTTGTTATATCTTGTTTTCTAGAGCTTTTTAACTGCCTGTTTTCCAGAGCAGATCAATAGATGGCACTGTTTTCTTTTTCCAGCTGCCCCATTGATGTCTAATGCAGTCTGTACTGGGTTTGTTGGATGATTAGCTAAATCAAGCCGCCTCCCATTTAAAGATCCAGCACATTTGATGCTTTTCTCTTCCTGCAAGGACCTGGCAACATCCTTTACAGCAAGCATCTGAGATGCTAGATTTGTGTTTCCCTCTAAAGATGTGATCAGAGCATTTATTAAAATTAAGTCACAAAAATGTTATGCTAATTAAAACCATGCATATATTAGCATATGTCCTCCCATATTTAAATATCAACAAATTTTCATTGTTTTTTTCACTTGATGCAGGATAGTGTAACATTTGTCAGTAAATGAAGGTCATCCAATCACAACTGAGTGCATTTGCATATAAGTCTTAGAGGCAGAGAAGTAAAAACAGTATGTTTAAAAGAATAGTTTGCCCAAAAAGTAGAACATTCTGTAATTATTAACCCAGTCCAATTTGTTTCCAATCCCGTGCTGTTTCGTTTTTTTCTATAGAGCACAAAAGGACATTTTCAAGACTATAACTTGTTTTAAATACAGTCAATTCAAAACAATACTTGTTTTTAATATAATCATTTTCAATAGTGATAAAATATCGCCATAAAAATGTGATCGCCAGGCGATAAATATCGTCATAAATATCGCCTGAAGCCCATATGACTTCAGTACTGTATTCCAAGGCTTCTGAAGTCATATGATAGCTTTATGCGAGAACACACTGAAATTTAAGCCATTTTTGCTGGTAATCTTCCCATCTGCCAGAGCTCACAACAGTTTCACGCTTGTGTTCAGTTTTTGAATGGTGTCTTGAAACATGTTCCCCAGGTTTGTTTTTTCCTCAAATAAAGGTGTCACATGGGTTCAAAGGAATATAGTACATATGAACCATTTGTACTTTTTTTTTTTTCTGAGAGCTTTACAGGTCACATATTTAAGGTCATACGTTCACTCAGAAACTACTTGTAAATTGCACAAATAATTACAAAGAATCTGCACGAAATGTCAAATTTTGAATTACGCTGTATATATATATTTTTTCAAAATTGTAAATAAAACAAATATTATTTGAGTGTGTTTTACAAGAAAATACTATTTCAGTTTTCCTACTTTAAAATGTCATCTTTAATTCAATATGCTACTTGCTGTTTGTTGGTAATTAATTGTGAAATTTACTAGCAATTTCTGAGTGATTTTTTTTTCCCCATGCACAAAGACTGAAATAGTATGAAATAGACTGAAATAGTATTGGGTGAGAGTTAGAGAGAGTGTGGAACACAGTCATAAAAATCTAAATTATGAGTGCAAGAGACCATTATAAGTGAGCAATAAAATGCTACATGGGTGTAGAAAGCAGCCCCTTTAAGGGCAATGGAGCAGCATCTTCATCGCTAGGTTGTGTACAGCCTAGTCATTTATTCTGTAAATGTACGACATGCATTGTGTATTTAAGCATGACCCTAGCAGCAACAAAACCAGACCCTCATACAAATTCACAACAGGCATCGGCAGTTCTGCTGACGCACAGCATAAAAGTGTAATTGAATCAAATGCGCTGGTGTCACAGGGCCGTGTTTGTTTAGGCTGGGGGACGTGTGTTGGTAGGGGGAGGTTGTAAGGTTGCGATCTATGTAGATACACGGACAAGGAAAGTGGTGATTCAGTCGCACCAGCTGCTCGGCCCGACGCACTCTCAACAGAGAATGTGTCAGCAGTTGCGTGAGGTGGACTTGCGTCAGCAATATTTCACTCTCGCTGGCCCCGCACATTATGTCACATTGGGCCTGTTTACATCTGGTAATTTCATGCATTTTCACTGATCGGATATCTACCTGATTTGTTAAAACGTTTCCATTTACACTTGGCCACATGAATGTGTCATCGCAAAACGGGTTTAAGTCCGATCTTCAATTCCCGCGCTATATTTACATTTAACAGAGTTCACGTCAATGAAATCAAAAGATAAGTGCTGCATTTTATTAATTATCAGCTCGTTTCAAGATCAAAGACCACAGTAGGAGAGCGCTGGAAAGATAAGTTTGTCTTACTACTTTTAATGAAGATGTTTATGTGTTGACCGTCTGCGTCTTACTTTGTTTCATTCGCCGCATTTTGCGTGTCGGCTTACTAAAGAGATACTACTCGTCCACGGCGATGCGCGTTGCATTAGCGCAGTCATATCTGACTATAATGTCATATAGCCTATAACACACTCTCACACGTTTATTATTTAAAAATTTTGGGAGGAGTAAAATTTACATATGTGGTTTCAACAACCAGATGCATTTACACTGGTCCAGTTTCATCTGGAATGCGGCCCAAACCACCTCCTGAAGTGATTTGAGCGATCAGATTCATATCCGTCTCGAATGCGTTTCGGAGGGCATTTACACCTGTTCTTTTCATGATCGGATAGCTATCCGATCAGACAAAACGCATGAAGTGACCAGGTGTAAACAGCCCCATTATGTTTTTAGATGTAGTTTACGATTACACGTTTAAGCATTTATTGTTTAGACAAACTCTCGTCATCGAATCTGGGTGAACCGTAAAGAGTATAATAATTGGGTGGGCCCTGAGGACAATGTTTAGGTTACATGTTTTAGAAAATCAATGGTGATAAACCTCTTTGGCATGTAAATAAGCAACCCGGTTCATTTTTCTTTAGCTGCATAACTAAACAACAGCTATAATTGGGTTTGAGAAGAACATGCACGGTACCTCACTCCCGCACAGACTGCATCATACAATACTGATTTTATTGGACTATCGGGTGGAATAATTATTTATCACTTGAACTGGAACTTCTCCACCCCGGTCTTTAAATTGGCCGTTTAAATGTGACCACCGGGAGTCATTTCTGAAGGATCGTTACAGTGCAGATATGATTTAAATGCATGAAATATGTCAGCATGAATGTATCCATCAAATGGCACCCTAGGAGTTATTGTCAATACATCACCCAAAAGACTTTTACATCCCAATCAGCTATGAAATCTCTCTTGTGTGCTTTTTCCACGTGGTTATGAGTATGTGTGCATGCAGTTATGCATGGATACTTGCCCTGACCAAGTGTATATTGAAAGCATTTAAAGGCAGAGGATGGTAGAAATTATCAGCATTGTATTACTGCTCAAATCAACCTTTCACGATATCTCAGTGCCCCCCCCCCATACAGCTGCGCTTCAATAAAATATGCACCCTAAATGTGAATTTTCATGTCTGAACTGAAAAGACCCTAAGAATGCAATTGCATTTTCAAGCACTTTTTTTTTGTATTGTTTTATATGAGGAACCAAGTGTAACCAGAATAATTTTGTGTAGCAAATTAATTAAGTGATTCGACGTATTTCATGAAAAAAATCTGTTTATAATTTTATGAAGTTTGCACACAGGAAAATAAAATCCAATTGCTTTTCATCAAATAGAAATGTAAATTAATTTTGCACACACAATTCTAAACAAAACTGTTTTTATGCATAAATATTACCTGCATTTTGTGCACATAATTGTAAATATACTTTTCAGTTTAAGAAAATAACAAAAAATACCTTTAATGAACAGAATGCAACAAAATGCATTGTCCACAAAATGTATTTATTTATTGTACATTTCAAGATTCAGTATGTCATGAAATGCAATTCATTCATTAATTTTAAAATTATAATTATGCTTTAAAAAACAGAATTAGCATTGAAAGGAAGTATGTTTGCCATGACAAAATTAACATTGACTTCAAATATGGTCTAAATACTTACAACACAGTTGTATTTCAGTTCATTTTAATAGCTGGTTAGACTGGATTGTATGGAAGCTTGTTTAGTAATTGCGACTTTTTCTCACAATTCTGATTTACCCCATACCCCCCACCTCACCTCACAATTCTAAGAATTGAAGTCAGAATTATGAGATATAAACTTGTAACAGGGTTAAAATGGTCTGAATGTCAGAATTTTGAGTTAAAAAGTCACAATTACCTTTGTTATTCTTTCTTCTGTGGTGGAAAAAAAATAGTTGTCAGAATTGTGAGATATAAAATCAGAATTGTGAGATTTGAACTTGGAATTGCAAGTAAAAAAAATACATCTCCCAATTCTGACTTTTTTTCTCAGAATTGCTAGAAACAAAGTCAGAATTATGAGATATAAGCTTAGAATTACAAGAAAAAAGTCAGAATTGTGAGGTTTATTTATTTATTTTTTAAATTCTCTGGCAGAAAAGGGCTTTTCGTAAGATTGAATGTTTGGTGAAAAACAGATAGCAGGTCTTTGTGCTGAAATACGTGCAAACATGGTGCAGCTGTTTAGTGGATTCACCGTTGAGTTTGATAGAAAAGAAGGAAAACATAAGCAGTATAAAACTGCTTGTTCCTCTAGTACAAAAAGAACGTGTGAAGAACTGTTAATAATTGAAATTCCCTCAAACCCATAGCTCGTTCATTCAGTAGGGGGGCTCAAGTTTGGCTGTTATTTTATTATTATTCATATTATTTTTTTGAAATCTTTAGAGTTATCTGACGGTAAACATCTGCAGGGCTGCCTTTGGGCCTGGAAGCAAACTGGAAACAAACGGAACCTCGAGCTGCTCCCCACCGGCAGAGACAGCATGACTGCTGTTTTTCGTTTTGCAAGAATAAACCTGCTAACAAGACTTAGAACGAATCATATTACAGTTCAACAACAAACACTGTGATTATTATGTCTTAAGGCTAAGATACTTTCCTCACCTGTGCTATTTTAAACAGATTGGAAACGAGACTGTATTAGTTTATTGGCAAAAAACAGATGAACAGATTTGTCCAGGTCTCCAGACCAGCAGGAGGCCCTGATGAGTTGCAAAAACACTGAAACTCATCAAAAATGTTTGTTTCTGGTTATTCCGGGATCAGAGCAATGTTCAACACTCGTTTGATTGATTTGGAAATAGTATAAATTGGCAAATAATAAGAGATAATAGTGCTCAGTTCTGAGGAACACAGAAAAAAAAATAGCTATGGCTATGAAATGCAAACTAGAGAAAGAACTGAACATTTGGAAGACTTTTCCAGGAGGAAAACAAGAGAAAAAAGGGGAGGGGGGGAATCCAAAATGTAGATGAGTTTGTTTCTTCATCCGAACAGCATAACATTACTTACTCACCAATGGATCCTCTGCAGTGAATGGGTGCCGTCAGAATGAGAGTCCAAACAGCTGATAAAAACATAATGGTTAATCCACACAACTCTGATCAATCAATTAATGTCGTTTGAAGTGAAAAGCAGCATGTTTGTAAGAAACAACTCCATTGGTAAACAAGTGATGTAGTGCCAAATCTGTTTATATGAAGAAACAAACTCATCTACATCTTAGATAGCCTGAGGGTGAGTAAATTTTCTTTAAATCACCTAAATTATCTAATTTATGTGCAACCCTATACCTAAATTCATTACTTCAGACTTATGTGCCCTCTAGAAGCTTGCGTTCTGCAAGTGAATGTCGCTTTATTGTGCCATCCCAAAGAAGCACAAAATCCCTTTCACAGACTTTTAAATTAAATGTTCCCTCCTGGTGGAATGACCTGCCCAACTCAATCCGAGCAGCTGAATCCTTAGCCATCTTCAAGAATCGGCTAAAAACACATCTCTTCCATCTTTATTTGACTCCCTAACTCTAGCACTCTCTATTCTAATTCTATTCTTAAAAAGACTTGCACTCTATTTATTTGCTAACTGCTTGTTTTCTCAAAAAAAAAAAAAAACTAACACTAGGTTCTCTATTCTTTTTATATTCTAGCTATTTCTTTTCTTTTTATGTATTAGACAATTAACAAAAGCAAAAAGGCCTCTAATACTAGCTTGCTCTATTCTTTTTCTATTCTATCCGTTTTCTTTTTATTTATTATATAATAAAAAAAAACTTTCTACGTGTACTGCGTTAAGCTAACTGAGACTTGTTATAGCACTTGTGTAGCATTGCTCTTTTGTTGATTTTGATTGCTTCCATTGTCCTCACTTGTAAGTCGCTTTGGATTAAAATTACTAAATGTAACTCTTTATGATAGAACAATGTTTTTTAAAATGGGAGCATAAGGCATTTAGGCTCTTTATAAATAAGAACAAAATGCAAAAATTAAAAAAGGATGTGTGTAATATAACACATGCATTTACTCCTTCATATAGAGCCTACAATAAAAGAAGAGGAACGCTTTGTCTCTAACCTCTTTTGACAGTTAATTATAAAGCAAAGTAGGGAATTTACACTTCCTTTACATTTTAGACTTCTTTTGTCATGCCTCAAAAAGCAGGCACATTCATTATCATCAAACTTGAAATGATGCCCAACTATAGCAACAATGGAAACAAAGTTATTTTATGGTCGTTTAAATGATTTGATGTCAGTCAGCGTTTCTATGCACCGTGTCACACAGTCGTCACTGGGCTTAGTAAAATTAATTAGCCTCAGTGCATTTATGAAACAACAAAGAAAATGCAACCTGTTATCAAAATTATATTTCAGAACACATGGCACATGGGTGATTTATTTTATTAATGTTCTTTTTCTAACACTGTTGAAAATGGGATAATTGATCCGTTCTGCAATGCATGGTGGGAACTGCAAACATGTAATAAATTAGCAATATTGTTGGTCCAACTCATTCTATGTAGTCATTAGATAAATGGATTGGATGGCCATGGATATATGAATTGTAATCAACACATTTTTATAGCTCAAAAGCCCAGTGTGATTTAATTTTATTTTATTTTTGAAAGAAAAGTACCTGAATTCAAAATGTGAGTCATCAGTGTACACAGTTTGCATGTGTAGCTCAGTACAGTAAATACTTTTGTAGAGTGTTTCAATATGTGGATGAATAATCATATATTCATTTCTGAGCTGAAAAACATCTATCAAAGCGGCAAATTCACAGAGATTTACAGATGGTGACATTTGCCAAGAAGATTAACAAAGGAAACAGCAGCGGATGTGAATGTGTCATGGAGTCGTGCTGTAGTCTTTCTGTGAAATCAACTGAGGCTTTACGGGGAATAATGTGGCTAAGATGGGAAGCCTGGCATACCTGAATTTCATGAGTCTTTGATGGGGACCTCGCTTTGACTGAGGTGATGAAAAACACATTAAAGTGGAGATTCTCTGATACCTGCGCTCATTTTCAGCCCGGGAAGGATCGATGAATTACCCAGTCATAAAAAAACCTTTCTTCACCTCAAAATGCATTTGCACACAGTGTGTTCGACTCAGAATGGGCGGTAATTTCTTGACGCATCTTTCTGTAATTTTGTTTTTATAATGATAAAAAAGAGGCAGAGCTTTTAACCTGACTGACTTACTAACAATAAAGCTGATTAGGAAGAACATGGCTGCTCTTCTTCATTCATAATCACCATGGGACTATATAGAGATATAACCAATCTAATTAGGTTTCACCCGAAAAATTTGAGCATCAAATAACTTTTTACAACATTGATAATAATTAGAACCATTATTAATGAGACCAAGACAAATGTATGTTTTAGGGATGTAAGATATATCTGTATTGTATCAGTTATTGGCAAATATTAGATATCTTTGCAATTCAATATCCAATTTTATGTTATTTCATATATCACCTTCATCCATTGTTATTTAATAACAATATTAAATAAATACATACATGCATACATATATTTTTTTAATTGATACTGGAATCAGTTTGCAACAAAATTCTTAAAAAAAATTAATGTTTGGAGCCAAAACAACAAAACTGGTAGAGACTATCTGGAGAGATATAGCCCTTATAACTACTTCCCCATGTGACAGCTAGCCCCGGTCTTCTTTATGTTGTAACACATAGTGTTATTGTGATATAAAATTGCTTGCACCATAATTTCCACAGTCTGTTGTTTGTTTGAGAAAACAATGACGGGTCAAATTGTTTTCAAACCTAAAGTGCCAGATTGTCGGTTTTGGCTCATACTAAACAGCATACAAAGACAAGTCAGGTGCTTTTTTAAAACATGAAAGAAGCGATCAAGGTGTAATCATCAAATATAAAAAAGCAGGAAATTATACACACAGCATCTTAAAATTACCTCTCTATAGACCAGCAGAAGTCAGCAGATGATCCCAGTAAGTCCAAGACCACGCTAATTAATGCGAGTGTGTGCTGGCAGTCTGATGATTGCAATTACTGGATAAATGGGCATTATTATGTGAGTAATTATGTAGCATTGTTAAGGAGTTTGACTGCTGTGAGTTCTGCGAGTTTGAGGGAAGCACGGAAAACACGTCAACGGAATAATCACAAGGCTTCTTTTCAGAAACGCAAGACAGGCAGCAGAGATGGTTTATGCTGAGACTGCATGTGGCTAGTAGATGGGTACTGACACACTTAAAACCTTCACAGCTATGCATACTGCAATATAAAGTGATTTTACAGTGATTTTACCATTTAAGGGTGGGATAGTCATGACTCAAATGGTGCCCCTGGCCAAATCAAGCATGAGACTCTCAACAACCCACAAATGCCCCCAAACTAACCCCAGGGGGACACAATTACCTACCAACAATTACCTACTCTAAAAATAAAATTTAATAAAATTAATTAAATAAAATTTAATAAAAACCAATAGAACAGTGTTATATAGTTTGCTGACTTGTGTACTTACATTATCCCAAAGGTTTCGAAGAATGTTTAAATCCAGAGAAATAAGCTATTTTAACTAGTGACACGGACCGTGTCCATAGTGTCATTGTGTCGCCTGCCAATGACGTCCTAACCCCTCGATTTCTGGTTTTGTTTTGTAGAAAACATGGAAACACCAAAGACGCTTTAATATGTTATGCATTTTAATAGACCGGTGACGACCGCACAGAGTAGCTTTATAACAGAACTTTCAAATGTATATAGTATGATAAAACAGCGTTGCTTTTTTCCCCCACATACGCACGACCGGAAGGAGCGGAAGCGGTCGACTGTGGCATAATAAAAGCTCCGCTGCTTTCGAGCCGTGTGTCAGCGGCCTCGTTTCGCTTCGACGACTTTCAGCCTCACCCTGCTTCATTCTACTACGTTAATAAATCATTAGCTCATCCATGAACATGATTTCTGCCCGAGTCCCGTCGGATTGCATCGGCCGTGGGGATGAAGACAACAACTCCCGTGATTCCACACTCAGTCACGCGTCATCAAACTACTCCTTTGTCTCTTTGTTTATTTTGAATACGCGCCCTCTAATGGCGAAAATTACATATTGTGCCTTTAACTTGTCTTAACTTAACACTTTTTTTTCTTCATTTCATTCAATTCAATTCAAGTTTATTTGTACAGCGCTTTTTACGATACAAGTCATTGCAAAGCAACTTTACAGCAAATTTCTACAATATTTAGTGGTAGCTTATCAGTGGTGACTGTCAGTCAATGTACATCTGGCAGACATGTATGGAAAAATCAATTAAAGACGTAATCAAACAGACGATGAATACCAAATGTCCAGAGTTCTTAGGGAGCATGATGGATTGTAGCGTGGTAGAAGTCTAGTTAGGTACGCAGGAGCTAACCCATTAAGGGCCTTATAGGTAAGTAATAATATTTTGTAACTGATACGGAACTTAATATCAGTGTCCAGAATAAAAGTTCTGGACACTGGTTGGGACACTGGTAAAATAACTTTTATCATGGCCCTAACTTTTATCCTGTTTCTATGGTGAAGGGATGGGAGGGAAGGGAAGGGAAGTATATCACTGGGAGCTGTTCAGAAAGTTAGCCGCTAGGTCACGATTTATTTTCAGTGAGAGTGGCAGGTGGAACAGAGAGTGGGCGAAATCCCATGAAGCTGCTGCGATGAGCGATAGAGAGGCAGATTGCGTGTCTGAGAGTTGTGTGCCTGGGTGACGACTGCCTGTATCACCTGTGCCAGGACTCCCCAGTGGTTAAGCCGGGCAATTAGGTAAGTGGAACCCCCTTAAGCAAGGTAAAATCACTATAAAGCACAGCATCTGGTGGCTTATTGATTCATGTATGTTGAAAAAAGTCTGGTCCCACTTTATATTAAGTGGCCCTAATACCTGTGTACTTGCATAGTAACTAGATGTTATGTAGTATGTATGTAGTATGTAACCACAGTGTAAGTACACATTGGTACATAGTATCTAGAGCTGTAATATTTCTGTAACTACACACATGTAACGACCCTCCGAATGGTTTGTGTAAGTACAAATGTGTAACAGGACATATATAACTACATTTTGTAACAACAATATGTATTAGCTTAATTGGAACAATTTGATCCAGGGGGTGGAGATGGGCAGGTTTAGGGGTGGAAATGGGATCCAGGGGGTGGAAATGGGTAGGTTTAGGGATATGTAAAGTGGGAGGAGTTGGATCTCAAGTTGGTGGAGTTGGAGCACCACTGTAAAACCAGTGTACTTACATGGTAACTCCTCAGGAACTGTCCACTTAATATAAAGTGTAACATTCTGGACACCAACCACAATTTATATGTAAAGCCTAACTTACTGGCCGCTGCTGTGTAACATCAGAATAATTACATGGTAAATCCATAGGAATTGTTTACTTAATATAAAGTGTAACACTTTCTTTAACAAAAAGTGCTGTTAGTCATGTTACACATTTGTACTTTCATTACCAAAAAGTGTTGTTACCAATGTCCTGTTACACATTTGTATTTACACATACCATTCAGGGGGTGGTTACATATGTGTAGTTACATAAACATTACAGCTGTAGATACTATGCACCAATGTGTACTTGCACTGTGGTTACATACTGTGTACACATCTAGTTACTATGTCAGTACACAGGCATTAGGACCACTTAATATAAAGTGGGACCATTCGTTCATTCATTCATTCATTCATTCATTCAGTTAGTTAGTATATTTTTATTATTTAGTATAATTTTTACATAACTTAGTTTTTAGTTAGTTAACTTTTAGTTTGCATAGTTAATATTTCATAATAAATATGTTTAGTCATGCACTGCATCATTTAAACAGTTTAATTTTATGGAAACATTTTTATTTATTTATTGCACCATTGATTTAACTATAAATAGTTTTAAATATGTTGTGTAAATAAATAATATATTGAGCAAACTTATAAACATTTGTTTTATTTTAATTTTATTTTAAATATTTAATGTTTTTAATTTTATTTTATAGAAATATTTTGTCTTGCACCTGCCCAATTCATATTTTTTAATTGTTTATTTTGGTGATTTTTTGTATTTTTGATCAAATAAATGTTCAAATCTTGATGAACATAAGATACTTTTTTCAAAACCATAAAAAAAACGTAATTATTCCAAACTTTTGACCAGTAGTATTTTATTTTATTTTTCAGTTACCCAAAATGTTTTAGTTTTGGTTAACAATAACAAGACTGATTTATATGGTTAATGTTATGATAATATTTTAATACAATTTAATTTGTTAATGTTTTAGATAAATTGAGATCCCTAACCAATATACTGCAAGAAACTAAAACTGACATTGGGAAAGTAGTTAGGATTTGGAAAAGCATATCAAAAACACTTTTGGCTTTTCAAGGAAAAATTACTTCAAGTTAATCATAGCAAAATATAATTCTCTGCCAAAGTTGTTGTTTATGCACTCTTTTTGGTGACATCTTTTCGAAGTGTTATATCATAAGCAAAATTGTGACTCAAACATGGTTTCTCACACCATGCAGGGTGTTGTGTTAGCAGTCCGGAAAGCACACACCCATCAACTTACAACTTCCTCTATGATAGAAACAGATCAATAAGGGCGTATGGAACATAATGTGATGCTAACGCACAGATTGACAGGGTGCTTTCTGGCTGCTCTTTCCTGGTGGAAAGCATTGTCGCTGCACCTTCCTCTTGGCGCGTCACATGTGTTGCCAGCGCGTTGGAAGCCGCGTGATTTAGACAGATGGCTCTTCTCATTTGAGCTGACTGACAGCTCACAACCTGTCAATCATGCAAGGGAAGATGAATGTGAGAGAAAAGGAGGCTAGTAAAGTGAAAGGCATAAACACCTCCCACCTTCTTGCACACGCTGCATGCTGGGATAGATTATTCCTCCATCTTATGCGTTCTGAAGTGTCAGGTATTCTCAAGTGTTTTTAAACCGGTGGACTCCGGTTTAACTGTGCCTTAAGCTTTCTAAATGTTCTCGATGAACGCTGTCGACGTTTGATATTTTAACTGACTGTGGCATATTTTGTTGTCCTAGTTTTGTTTGCGCTTGGCAATATGCTAATAGCGGTTGCTCTTGCTGTTGTGTTGACCGCAAGAAGTCATGATTACTAATGAGGGAACTTTTTCCATTCACCCAGACCACCCACGTTCATAATGTTAAATGTAAATACCGATCTGCCTACAACGGAGTACATTTATTCAGTTTGAGTGGGTTGAGGTGCCATGAGGACAGGCAGGATTTGTGCTATTAGAGGGGTGTTTTATCCTCAGACAGTTTGGAAGACTCTTATCGTTCAATCATTTGCTCACCAATTTTCCGACATGTGAAATAAGCAATCTGAGAATGAAAGGATTCAATATCTAGTGATCTTCTTTCCTAATGATGTGTGCTTGTGTGTTCTAAATAAACAATGGTGCTTCTGAGGAAGGCAGACAAACAACTTACTTCATCGATGCAGCTTTACAATAACATAAACAAAAATAATTGATTTGAGAGCCCAATGGACTTGTTATGTGGGTTGTTTAACATCAACATCACAGTTGACTATATTTCCTGACAGTACTTGCATTTTTAATATACTTCATTGTGAAATAGTCACTGTACAATCTATTAACATTTCTTTAAATTCTGTAGTTGAAGTATAATAACTATAAAAAATTATATTCTAAATATGCATTTTTTTAACTGACTTTTGAAATTTTAATATAGTTTACTTGTGAAAGATTCATTATGCAATCTATATACTGTTGAAGTATTATAACTTAGTTTTTAGTCAGTTAACTTTTAGTAAATATTTCATAGAAATCATGCACTGCATCATTTAAAAATAGTTTTGGGAGCAAATGTAATGACATAAGTTTAATTTATTATTATTATTATTATTATTATTATTATTATCAACTTCCGGTTCCGGTGGTGCTGCACTGCTGGCGACACGGACAATTGTTGCTGCTGACATTCTTAACTATTTTAACCATTTTAACCTTTTAAATTGTTGTGCGTTTCTCTGTTACTTTTTTACTTTTTCTATTTGCTTTTTTATGCTGATATATCGGACTGATTTGACTGGATAATTTTAGCAGCGAAACGCCGCAATGACAACACTCATACAGCTCCTTATCGGATTGTTAATTTTCGCACACCTGGTGTCAGTCTGCTATTCGCACACAATGGTGAGCAACGACCCAATTATGGCATACACAAGAGAGGATTTGCTTCTGCTCCGTTCGGCCGACTACGATATACCAGCAGACCTTCCCGACTGTTTGAGAGCATGGACGGTGGCGAGCAAAGGCCGGCAGAAAAGAGGGCACAGAGGTGGCATCAGGCGGCGTTTTCGACGACCTCCATTACCTGCAATAATCCTGCAAAGTCAGATTGTTACAACAAATGATGGATGAACTGCGCATTAAAGCTAGAGCCTGCTTTGAGTATCGGGATGCGGGTCTCCTGGTACTTACTGAAACTTGGCTTCGTCCTGATATGCCCAGCTCGCTGATAGAGGCACAAGGCTTTTCTCCCATTCGAGCTGATAGATCTGCCACCTTCGGGGAAGAGCAGAGGAGGTGGTCTCTGTGTGTTTGTAAATGAGCGATGGTGCAGGCATATAACAGTGAAATTCACGGTGTGTAATCCGGATATTGAACTCTTATATTTGAGTTTGAGACCCTTTTATCTCCCAAGAGAATTTGGGAACATCTCTGTTGTTTATGTTCCGCTTCGGCCAAGGCAGCAAACACCACGGGCGTTATAAGAGCCTGTATTCAAACCCAACTTCAAGGTACACCAGGAGAAGCGGTTTTAATTCTTGGTGATTTTAACCATTGTAAATTAGAGACAGTTCTCTCCGGGTATGAACAGTACGTTAAAGACAACACAAGAGATAAAAATCTCTTAGATAAGTGCTATGGGAACATAAAAGAGGCATACATGTCCAGACTAAGGCATCCTCTATCGAACTCTGATCACAACACTGTATTTTAAATTACGACATATAAGACCCTGTTGAAGAGACACATGAAGTGAAAAATGTTAACGTGTGGTCAAAGGACAGTGTTGAAGCCTTGAAAGGCTGTTTTCTTTGTACTGATTGGGAAGTTTTCCATAGCGAAACCCTACATAACAAAGGAGATCAAAGACTGTATTAACAGGAAGAAACTAGCTTTTCGCAGTCATGATAGTCTTGGAGCAAGAATTGTTCAGAAGGATTTGAATGGACTATTAAGAGATGCCAGGAATAAACATAAAAAACTCCTGGAGAACAAGCTGTATATGTCTAACCCTAAACAGCTATGGAACTCTATGAAGTCTATAACTAATATGCAGTCTTTCAGAAATACAGTTTCTTTTTTTGATGACTTGCAGAAAGTGAATGATTTAAATGACTTTTATCTAAGATTTGAGAAGTGTGGGCATATTTCTGAGAATAGTATTAGTGTAATGGAGTCTTTTTCAGATATTATTAAAGATAAGTTATTGATTGATCCGAATCAGATTAACTTCTATTTTAAACATATTTGTTCAAAGAAATCGCCAGCCCCGGATGGAATTTCTCTCCATATTGCTAAGTGTTGTGCTGATGAACTGACTCCAGCTTGGCTTCCTATATTTCAACAATCTTTGGATTCAGGTATTGTTCCCAGTTTGTGGAATAGAACATTGATTATACCTGTTCCTAAGATAGCTGGGCCTTTAGAGAATAATGATTTTAGACCGGTTGCATTAACATCTGTGATTATGAAATGTTTTGAAAAGTGTATTGTATCTATGTTAAAAGCAGAGGTCGCTAGTAATCTAGACCCCTTATAGTTCGCCTATAGACAAGGGAGAGGAACTGAAGACGCTATTTTGAAACATTTAGAAGATCCTAAAGCTTATGCTCGGTTATTGATTTTAGCTCTGCTTTTAACACGATTCAACCTCATTTGTTAATTGACAAGATGAAGCAGCTGAGTGTAAACCCATGTATTATTAAGTGGAACTATTCTTTTTTAACAGATAGAATTCAATGTTTAAAGGTAAACTATTTTTTTCATATCAAAAGAGCAGTAGTACAGGTGTTCCACAAGGCTGCGTCAGTTCACCCATTCTCTTTACACTTTTTACAAATGAATGCTTAAGGCATTCACAAAAATCTAGCATAGCGTTAGTTCTGGCAGGCCACGTTAGTCAAGCTCGAATCAGCTGACTGTCAGCTGATCCCCATCTACCTATGGGAATACGACACCTATCTAAGCATTCATATATAAGGTTCCTCAGTATTATCAGTAGTTTTCGCATTGCTCAATAGCTAATTACCCTCCTCCATCCCCAACTCCTCCTCTGTCAGTCGGGATTCAGCCTTCTGATTCTCCTTTGAATCAGACTAATTCTAAAATGTGTACATAAAATTATTGAACTTTAACAATATCTGCAATACATTTATGTTGGTTCTGTTCTGTTTACCCTGGGGGGGG
>NW_015506430.1:114102-124307 GCF_001515645.1 Sinocyclocheilus grahami | reverse complement strand
TTGTTGCTGCTGACATTCTTAACTATTTTAACCATTTTAACCTTTTAAATTGTTGTGCGTTTCTCTGTTACTTTTTTACTTTTTCTATTTGCTTTTTTATGCTGATATATCGGACTGATTTGACTGGATAATTTTAGCAGCGAAACGCCGCAATGACAACACTCATACAGCTTCTTATCGGATTGTTAATTTTCGCGCACCTGGTGTCAGTCTGCTATTCGCACACAATGGTGAGCAACGACCCAATTATGGCATACACAAGAGAGGATTTGCTTCTGCTCCGTTCGGCCGACTACGATATACCAGCAGACCTTCCCGACTGTTTGAGAGCATGGACGGTGGCGAGCAAAGGCCGGCAGAAAAGAGGGCACAGAGGTGGCATCAGGCGGCGTTTTCGACGACCTCCATTACCTGCAATAATCCTGCAAAGTCAGATTGTTACAACAAATGATGGATGAACTGCGCATTAAAGCTAGAGCCTGCTTTGAGTATCGGGATGCGGGTCTCCTGGTACTTACTGAAACTTGGCTTCGTCCTGATATGCCCAGCTCGCTGATAGAGGCACAAGGCTTTTCTCCCATTCGAGCTGATAGATCTGCCACCTTCGGGGAAGAGCAGAGGAGGTGGTCTCTGTGTGTTTGTAAATGAGCGATGGTGCAGGCATATAACAGTGAAATTCACGGTGTGTAATCCGGATATTGAACTCTTATATTTGAGTTTGAGACCCTTTTATCTCCCAAGAGAATTTGGGAACATCTCTGTTGTTTATGTTCCGCTTCGGCCAAGGCAGCAAACACCACGGGCGTTATAAGAGCCTGTATTCAAACCCAACTTCAAGGTACACCAGGAGAAGCGGTTTTAATTCTTGGTGATTTTAACCATTGTAAATTAGAGACAGTTCTCTCCGGGTATGAACAGTACGTTAAAGACAACACAAGAGATAAAAATCTCTTAGATAAGTGCTATGGGAACATAAAAGAGGCATACATGTCCAGACTAAGGCATCCTCTATCGAACTCTGATCACAACACTGTATTTTAAATTACGACATATAAGACCCTGTTGAAGAGACACATGAAGTGAAAAATGTTAACGTGTGGTCAAAGGACAGTGTTGAAGCCTTGAAAGGCTGTTTTCTTTGTACTGATTGGGAAGTTTTCCATAGCGAAACCCTACATAACAAAGGAGATCAAAGACTGTATTAACAGGAAGAAACTAGCTTTTCGCAGTCATGATAGTCTTGGAGCAAGAATTGTTCAGAAGGATTTGAATGGACTATTAAGAGATGCCAGGAATAAACATAAAAAACTCCTGGAGAACAAGCTGTATATGTCTAACCCTAAACAGCTATGGAACTCTATGAAGTCTATAACTAATATGCAGTCTTTCAGAAATACAGTTTCTTTTTTTGATGACTTGCAGAAAGTGAATGATTTAAATGACTTTTATCTAAGATTTGAGAAGTGTGGGCATATTTCTGAGAATAGTATTAGTGTAATGGAGTCTTTTTCAGATATTATTAAAGATAAGTTATTGATTGATCCGAATCAGATTAACTTCTATTTTAAACATATTTGTTCAAAGAAATCGCCAGCCCCGGATGGAATTTCTCTCCATATTGCTAAGTGTTGTGCTGATGAACTGACTCCAGCTTGGCTTCCTATATTTCAACAATCTTTGGATTCAGGTATTGTTCCCAGTTTGTGGAATAGAACATTGATTATACCTGTTCCTAAGATAGCTGGGCCTTTAGAGAATAATGATTTTAGACCGGTTGCATTAACATCTGTGATTATGAAATGTTTTGAAAAGTGTATTGTATCTATGTTAAAAGCAGAGGTCGCTAGTAATCTAGACCCCTTATAGTTCGCCTATAGACAAGGGAGAGGAACTGAAGACGCTATTTTGAAACATTTAGAAGATCCTAAAGCTTATGCTCGGTTATTGATTTTAGCTCTGCTTTTAACACGATTCAACCTCATTTGTTAATTGACAAGATGAAGCAGCTGAGTGTAAACCCATGTATTATTAAGTGGAACTATTCTTTTTTAACAGATAGAATTCAATGTTTAAAGGTAAACTATTTTTTTCATATCAAAAGAGCAGTAGTACAGGTGTTCCACAAGGCTGCGTCAGTTCACCCATTCTCTTTACACTTTTTACAAATGAATGCTTAAGGCATTCACAAAAATCTAGCATAGCGTTAGTTCTGGCAGGCCACGTTAGTCAAGCTCGAATCAGCTGACTGTCAGCTGATCCCCATCTACCTATGGGAATACGACACCTATCTAAGCATTCATATATAAGGTTCCTCAGTATTATCAGTAGTTTTCGCATTGCTCAATAGCTAATTACCCTCCTCCATCCCCAACTCCTCCTCTGTCAGTCGGGATTCAGCCTTCTGATTCTCCTTTGAATCAGACTAATTCTAAAATGTGTACATAAAATTATTGAACTTTAACAATATCTGCAATACATTTATGTTGGTTCTGTTCTGTTTACCCTGGGGGGGGGTATTGCTGCTCTAGGCTAGGCTGCATGGATGCGCAAGAAGTTGTCCAGAATGGAACCATACCGCCAATCCAAACTGTATGCTAATTATCAATCATCTTTGATGATAGTGGTCCTGACAGAATTATATTTTTAAATATTCAGATGACACAGCCATACTAAGTTTACTTTATGTGCATGACAATATTAGCACTATTTACTAAAGTCATTTTGTTGACTGGTGTGATAAAAATGAGCTAATAATAAATACAAAGAAAACGGAAGAGATTGTATTCGACCCAAAATGTATAGGTGACCGTCACCAAGTGGTTATACATGATCGTCTTATTATCCGGTCACAGACCTATAAGTATTTGGCCGTTTACATAGATAGTTCACATACATGGAAAACACACATTGAATGGGTTTGCACTCGTCTACAATAGAGATTGTATTTCTTACGTAGGTTGTGTCTCTATGGAGCAAACAAGTATCTTGTGTTGCTGTTTTATAAAGTTGGGTAACACTTTATTTCGAAGTCCACTTTAGACATTCTATTAACAGTAACTAACTTTGCAACTACATGTCAACTAGCAGTTAGTAGAGTATTAGTAGACTGTCTACTTAATATCTTCTAACACTTTCTTTGTCAACTTATTCTTCTAACCTTAAACCTACCCTAAGTCTACTCTGAGAGTTAGTAGACATGTAGTTGCAAATTAATGAGAATTAGTTGACATATAGTTGACATGTAGTTACAAAGTTACTTATAGTTAGTAGAATGTCTAAAGTGGACTATCGAAATAAAGTGTAATCTAAAGTTGTTTTATAAAGTATTGTTAGATATGGTATCACAGTATGGTTTGGTAACCTGTCAGCACAGTTTAAATCTAAGTTGATGCACCTGTTATTGACAGCATGGAGAATTGTTGGGCATAACAAACATTTTGACCTTCAAGATTTATATGAGGAATGCGTTCTCAACCAGGTAGAGAGGATTCTTGGTGATCAGACTCATTTCTTGTATTTACAGTATGAACTGCTTCCCTCTGGTAGAAGATATAGAATTCCTTTGTGTAAGTTAAATCGATATCTGTATCGGTGTGTTTGTTTAACAAGAGTTTATCTTTTTATAATTGTTTTTATTGTTATTATTATCTGTTTATTGTATATCTGCTGCAACATGTAGTTCACAACAATTTTCCTCTCAAGGACAATAAAGTATATTATTATTATTATTATTATTATTATTATTATTATTATGTCATGGGAACTTTTTTGTTGACTGCTTCATTAATTAAATAACACACACACACACACACACACACACACATATATATATAAATACCAGCAACAGTGTGTGACAACCTTGTGAAGACTTACAGAAAACGTTTGACGTCTGTCATTGCCAACAAAGGGTATATTATAACAAAGTATTGAGATGAAATTTTGTTATTGACCAAATACTTGTTTTCCACCATAATTTGCAAATAAATTCTTTAAAAATCCTACAATGTGATTTTCTGGATTTTTTTTCTCATTTTGTCTCTCATAGTTGAGGTATACCTATGATGAAAATTACAGGCCTCTCTCATCTTTTTAAGTGGGAGAACTTGCACAATTGGTGGCTGACTAAATACTTTTTTGCCCCACTGTATATATATATATATATAGACAATGAAAATAAATAGAATATGTAATCATGTATTTGTTTTTTTCTGTTTTTTTTATTTTGAGAAAAATTATTAATATTTATTTACTTTTTAATTTATGTATTTTATACATTTTTATACATTTATTTACTTTTTATATGTTTTTTTATACATTTAGTAATGTTTTTGATTTGATTTTATAGAAAAAGTTTTGTTCATGTAAATATTTAGTTTTCATTTAAATCAGTAAATGTATTGACATTTGTTTATCATTAATTTTATTTAAAATATTTTATATTAAATATTTTATATTTTATATAAATATTTTAGTCATGCACCTGCCCAAATAATTTCATATATATTTCATTAAGTAAAAGGTAAATCCTGAAAAGAAACCTCAGTGTCTGATGAAGTCTTTTGTATTTATAGGTAGCCTAAAGTCAGAGACCTTGGTAGTGAGAACTTTAGTTAGTGTTTCCCTATGGCGGATTGAGCATGATACATTTCCAATCCAATCTCCTTAAACTTTTATAAGTGAACCTGAAGGGTGCAGACATTAATGTGGCGTATGCAGAGATATAATGAGGGGGAGGCTTTAAGCAGCAGAGCCCTTGGCACGTTACACTCTGAATTGAGAATGTACCCTGGCTTCACACTGGTTCACGCAGCGAAGTCTCTCTGCTTTCGCACGCACAGACGCTTGTTTGTCTCCTTCAAGTCCAGCGGTTTGCATATGTCTCCTTCCATACGCCCACCTACCGAGGGCCACCAGAGGCTGCAAGGAAAATACTCCCGCCTCCACACAATTAAAAAGACGTAATTAGAGTAAAGGGAGGTGATGGCGAAGGATATGAATATTGATGATGACAGTGTTATTTCTTGAGATGACCAAGTACATCAACTGTCTGCTGCTTTGCTCATAAACATATCCTAATGAGTTATACAACAGTCTTAATCAGTGGGGCAATTAGAACAGTCTGTGCTTCATATACAGCATAAAACAGAAATCAGATAAAATATTAAGAAACAATTAACATTATTTATTTAAAAAAAGTATCTTTGTATCCCATCTAGATGCATTTTGCTTTAATGATTTGCTGAATTTGCTACAAAGTAGGAGCTCATTTAAAACATACAGCATAAAACATATGTATTATGCATGCATGTTTTTGTAAAAGCATTTTATATATTACATATTGTGTGTTTGTGTGTGTGTGTGTGTGTGTGTGTGTGTGTGCGTTTGTGTGTTTTAATACACTATCATTCATAGCGTTTTTATTACTTTTATTTAGCAATTATCAATTAAATTGTTCAAAAGTAACATTAAATACATTATAATGTTTCAAAAGATTTCTATTTCAAATAAATGCTGTTCTTTTGAGTGTTCTATTCCACAAAGAATCCTAAAAAGAGTATCAGTTTCTACCAAAATATTAAGCAGTACAACCGTTTTCAACATTGATAATCAGAAAAAATTTTGAGCATCAAATCTAGTTCTTGATTTATGTTAAAAATGAGTTTTCTTTACACAACATTGTGATGTACACTTAACTATGAATAAACATATATATATATCACACAATATGAGATATAGTCCTACAATATTGTCAATAAACGTAGAAAGTTGAGCTCTTGACATCGCAACACAATAAATAACAATAATGACAAAACAACAAAACTTAAAAAAAACAGCAATAACTAATCAGACAGTATAATATTTCCATGCTACAATGCATGCTGAAAACTTAACATCTCATCAATGTATTCAGTAGAAAATCTGGTTTTAAATATGTAGCTAAAACTAACTGAATCTAGTCTTTCAGTTAGTGTACTTAGTGTGCGATCCTAGCTATTAATGATCTACAGTTTGCTGCTGCTCTAAATATACAGTCATAAACAAGCTGGGAAAATATTACTTGGTTCATAACAAATTCAGTCTTGCCTAATCAAAGGCCAGTGGAGGTTGGAAATAATTTCCTCTTTGTCAACACCTCACGAACAGCATTTCACTCTTATAAATGTGCCATCACCTGTGAAATGCCATTATCATTTTGGCTTCCTTCCTTCATTGTGTTTCACAACAAATTCATTATCTTAATTAAACAAACAAATGAAGGAAGATGCTGTAATAAGATATGAGGAAATATGAGTGAGTTATATAAGAGATGTAGCAAACTAGGAGGTTTGCTGCATGGTGGATTGATCTCATGTGGCGAGTGAGCGTGCTGCTTCTGTCCCTGAGGTTTTTCACTACAATAATGCTACATCACCAGGCCAAAGAAACAGCAGGAATGACTGTTGTGTACGTGTTCAGAGTGACCCCAAGAGCACTGACGCTTCTTTCCTACTGTCTGCCATGTAGGCCATCAAGGGACACACAAGTTTTCTTCTAATCTTCTTTGTTTCCATGACAAGGATTGTACTAAAAACAGAAATGATTTTCCTTTGCATTTTTTACAATTTTGCATATAAACATTGTCAAAATGATCCCCATTTACAGGGATCCACAAAAAATACTAAAAAATGCTGCAATATGCATGCCAGGCCAGTAGCTGGCGATATCACTTTATAAAGAAACACTATGTGCCTGTACACCTATATGCATGGAGTCACCATTTTTACAAATTCGTATTTTCGTAGTTTACAGAGACGATAATGATATAATTGCAAAAACTAGCTTTTTGAAACCTGTTTTTAAATCGTAGGCAGCACACAGTCATATAGCACTGTTGTACTTCGGACGTCCCGAGTTCGAGGTCCAGCTCGTGGACTCTTCCCGATATTGCCTCCCTCTCTTTCTCCCGCTTCGCTTCCTGTCTACATACTGTCCTATCATTATAAAGGCAAAATGCCAAAAACCTCTTAAAAAAAGTTGGGTACACTTGGGACCAGTTCCAACTATTAACTAGTTGCTTATTAGCATGCATATTACTAGCATATTGGCTTTTTATTAGTACTTATATATTCTGCATGACCATATTCTTCATCCTTAATGCTAACCAATACCTAAACCTAACAACTACCTACTAACTATTGATAAGCAGCAAATTAGGAGTTTATTTAGGCAAAAGTCATAGTTAATATTTAGTTAATAGTGAGAACTTGACCTTACAATAAAGTGTGACCAGTTTTGTGTTTTCAGGCCTCCAAAACACTGTTGTCGTATAAATGAACGGCCAAAATGTATAGAAGTTTTCCATTTTTAGTTCAAAATGGTGTCATGTATACACCCCAAAGAATGGGAGAAGGAAAGAGAGAGATGACTTTTTTGGAACCTGAAAAACAACAAAAACAACACATTTATATTACTTCATTTGGTGTTTTAAGATGTTTTTAAATAACAAATACAGTTCAAAACAGTAATATTGTTAAATATTATTACAATTTAAAACAACTGTTTTATACTAAGATAATGTCATTTATTCACATGATGCGAAGCTGAATTTTCAGCAGCCATTAATCCATAATCTAATTCTAATATATTGTTTTCTTGAATGTGTCATAGCTAGATAAATCGACTTTTTAAAGTGGAGGAGATCATGCTTCCCATACGGTTGTCTAATATAAAATCTGGGTCCTGCCACATATATCTGTCAGTATTGTATTTGACAGAATATACAGTCAGAAATCTTGCTTTCAATCTTTTGTCACTCTTGGACAACACTCATCTTTGATTCCAGCTGGTCAGGCATTGCTTCCGAGAAAAAAAAAATTGCCTCTATTTATTATTTAGTGTATGCTATTAGAAAACATGCCCTAGTCTTCTCTATAAATAATTGATGAACTGTTGTATAAGTTACAGTTAGCAGATTACCACCATTGGCATCGCACAGAGAAAGCCATAATGCTTTTATGGGCTTAATTTCCACTGGATTATACATAAATAGCTTCTTTTTTCACATAATTGAATTGAAGGATTTAACGGTAGCTCAAACTCCTCATTTCACACGAGTCTCTATGCAGATCAGTTAATTGTGGCACAAAGGACAAATAGGGCAAAGCTTCCTTCCAGATTCATGCTCAATTTAATAGTGTCTAATATAAAATCTGGGTCCTGCTGTAACCTGTCACATATATCTGTCAGTATTGTATTTGACAGAATATACAGTCAGAAATCTTGCTTTCAATCTTTTGTCACTCTTGGACAACACTCATCTTTGATTCCAGCTGGTCAGGCATTGCTTCCGAGAAAGAAAAAAAAAAAAAAGGTCAGAGAAGTGGTTCTATTTATTATTTAGTTTATGCTATTAGAAAACTTGCCCTAGTCCTCTCTGTAAATAATTGATGAACTGTTGTATAAGTTACAGTTAGCAGATTACCACCATTGGCATCGCACAGAGAAAGCCATAATGCTTTTATGGGCTTAATTTCCACTGGATTATACATAAATAGCTTCTTTTTTCACATAATTGAATTGAAGGATTTAACGGTAGCTCAAACTCCTCATTTCACACGAGTCTCTATGCAGATCAGTTAATTGTGGCACAAAGGACAAATAGGGCAAAGCTTCCTTCCAGATTCATGCTCAATTTAATAGAGAATTTTTTTCTTTAACTTAAATAAAAAACAAAATTTGCCCATGTCAATCTTGTTTAATTTTTAATGGTAATGTATTAAAAGTAGATTTCCTCCAGACTTACCTGCCCGAGGCGTATTAAATTTTAAATACGCTAATGCATTATGCTTCCAATATCTCCACTCTCATTCATATCCATGATGCTCTATTGCACACGAACAAAGATTTGACACTGCTTGGGAAAAGCTAGTCATAACTGAGCTGCAATTGTCACATTCAGAAAGTAAAATGGTAAATGTTACATTTAGAGCCACAGGGTTTGCCGAGAGCATTGGAATAAACATCATGTTACTCAATAAATCTGTTATGTTTTGCCATTACTTAGTAAAAGTGTTAGCTGATTTATCTTGCACCAGCTGAACTCACAGCTGTCAATCAAGATAAATGAGCTTTTCTCTCATTTCCCGCTATACTTATATTATACTAAACGTCACGACCTATTTAGTTTTGAGGGGAAAACTACTTGCAATCAGGGAATGGGGCAAACGAGATTTTAGCGGTCTAAAGAAACAAGGCTGTGATGCACTAATTTAAATGTCATGAGTCTATTAACCCCGATGCGTCAGCCCTCCAGACTTGTTGGGACATCGCCCCTCTCTGTGACATTTCATTGTCTGTTTGTGTCATGTGCAGGGTGAAATATCATCACCAAAAATAGCCTGAGTAAGAAGTGGACAGCTCTCAATAAGCATGCTCATTTCAAATTTAGCATGATTACCACATTTTAGGAGGTAAATTCATTAGGATGTAACAATTAATTATTATTAATTGTATTAAATGAATAGTTCACCCAAAAATGAAAATTTGACGAATATTTACTTAGCCATCAAAGATATAGAAGTTTGTTTCT
The DNA here is from genome assembly GCF_001515645.1 of Sinocyclocheilus grahami. NCBI lineage: Eukaryota > Metazoa > Chordata > Actinopteri > Cypriniformes > Cyprinidae > Sinocyclocheilus > Sinocyclocheilus grahami. Next base: position 114,739 of record NW_015506430.1, on the reverse strand, counting down.
TCATTTAAATAGCCTGAGTAAGAAGTGGACAGCTCTCAATAAGCATGCTCATTTCAAATTTAGCATGATTACCACATTTTAGGAGGAAAATTCATTAGGATGTAATTATTAATTGTATTAAATGAATAGTTCACCCAAAAATGAAAATTTGACGAATATTTACTTAGCCATCAAAGATATAGAAGTTTGTTTCTTCATTAGAACACATTTGGAGAAATGTACTGTAGCATTAAATCACTTGTTCACCATTGGAACCTCTGCAGTGAATGGGTGCCGTCAGAATGAGAGTCCAAGCAGCTGATGGAAAAAAAATATATATATATAGAAGGCTATAGGGAAATGGTGTGAATGACGCGTTTCCAACTCACTGAGCAGAACTATAGCTCATTTGCAGTTTTCTGAGTATAAATTATGTAGCTTCAGTATTAGGTGTTTGGAGAAGACAGCTGGTGACTGGGCAAAAATCATGTGTCATGAAGGAAGGAAGAATGAAGAGAATTCATCCCACATGATTTAGTAAGACAAAAATGTTACCTTATGCCTACATAAGCACATGTATCACAGTGAATCAGCACCGACTACAGTAAGAGGTCATGGTTTGGCAGATTAGCCCTGTTGGTAAAAAAAAAATAAAAAA
>NW_015506430.1:108246-113753 GCF_001515645.1 Sinocyclocheilus grahami | reverse complement strand
TATATATATATATATATAATGTGTGGGTGTGGGTTTGATTCTACAATCTTTCCCAAAGTAAGGTAAAAATACTGCTGTGCACTTCAGTCACAATCATGTTCATAAAGTTGCATACAAAATCCGCACTGACCTGACAACTTAATTTAGAGACATTATTAGCCAAGCATGCCTTTTCCATACAAAATAATGTTGTTATGCATAGTGCATAGAGTATTTTTGAAAAACCAAAAGGCCTTATCTTCACCCTCCAGACTGTTCTTATTCCCTTTTCCTCTAATGGAGTATTGCTTGAAAGCTGTCCGAATTTGTACAAATTGATTTTGCTTCAAGTAAGTATAAATGTCTGTATTAAAGGTAGATTATGGAACTCTATGAAGAACTGCAGATGTGCACTATTCGAAGACGTCCTGTAAGTGAATTTAAATAGATTGCTAAAATAGCTCCATTAATCATAAAGCCCGATATTATTTAGGTTAAAAACAGCACAGAGCCAGGGCAGCACTTGTTCGCCAATAAATCTCAACGATAATGCACTTGGTTCAAACCCAAAAGCTGTTCTCATCATTTCAGCATACAGCCCTGGTTAGTGGGCTCTGTTTCAAATTAAGAATGACTCCTTATAAGCAGGTCCATGTAGAATCTTCAACACAGACACTTCAGAATTGGAAAATCCATCATTAAAAAAACTTCTACGTACTGTATCCCATCACTTGTGTTGTTTTATTAGATAAAAGTCTGCAGACTTGATCTGGAAATTTAAAGCACTGAAGAGTGCTTGTTAAAATAATGTGATGACACTATCTTTTCTCTTTTCAGTCTCAAGCGGCATGTCTATAGACCCGCTGCAGTCTGTCTGATCATTATCATATCATATTGCACACAAAAATTGGCCAGCTTTTTTATTTAAATAAATCAGTCTGCCTGGAAACAAAGTTATGTTTATGAGGTGCCAGTATTCTGTAGAAGAACTGTTCGCTGGATTAAGCAAAGCTTGTCAGGTTAGTGGCACATCACATGGCTGGCCCCATAGTTTATCATAATGAACACTGTTTGCTATTCTCTGTTTCTCATCAAGGCACAATCATTTATCTTTCCTTTTGTTATTCTTCATTCTGCTGGAGGTTGTCATGGAAATCGAAGCAGACAAAGCTGCCATACTGGGGTCCAGTGAGGGATTGTGGGAGCCTGAGGTTGGGCTCAAAGGAAATAAGCATCAGCAACATGACTGTGAGAGATGAATCTAAGATTTATTCTGGGAATCCCTCTGATGGCAGTCATAATGGGCACAGGAGGAAGTGTGAAGTCTTTTTAATGGATGTATCGATCATTCCAGCATAAATATATGAAATAAAATGTAGACACGTTTACCTAGGTTAGACAAAATGTTGAAACAAATGCAAGAATTGGTTGAATGAGTGGGGACTTTCAAGAAGAGGATTTTTCTGAATTTAAGTCACACAGAGTAATTTTATTAGCCCGAAATACATAAATAAAATAAAAAATGTGACATGACCAACATTATTTAAATTAATATATACATACACTCATACATTCCCCTTAAAAATACATTAAATTAAATATATTATACATTAAATAAAAAATAAAAAACATTATCCCCCGATTTCACAGACAAGGCTTAAACCTAGTCCCAGACTAAAGTATAAATCTGAGCTGTTTTAACTGAAAGAAACTTGCACTGACTGATCTTAAAATATATCAGTGCCTCTGTTTTGTCTCAAAATGCACACCAGTGATGTTTTTTTCTAAGGCACGTTAATAAAAATGACTTAAATGTCCTAATTTAACTATTGCCCCGTCCTAGCTTAGTCTAAGCTGTGTCTGTGAAACCAGGCCTACATATGTAGGCTAATTAATTGTGGAAGCTTAAAGTGGAGTCATACCTCATTTTCCACAATGCATTACATTCAATTCCTTTCGAATTCAAATTCCTGTTGAGTATTCGGTTCAATTCAGTTCAGATTCACTCTCTTGATTTTGTGTTTGTGGCTGTCAACAGTCACATCCCTGTGTAGGGAAGATGAGCTTTTTGATCAACTTTCATCAGTAGACCTCTATAACATCTACTTGCTTGAATTGCTAAATCTACTCGCATATAAATGCAGAGTAACCATATTTTCCGCATTTAAAAATATCACATTTTCCAGTGCACCACAGGCTACTGTAAATCACAAACAATATTCAGAAGTGCCACTAAAGTGCATAAATCTCCTTTAGATGTCTCAAATGGCTTGGTAAATGTATGGTGAAGCTTGTAATAACAATAATGAACATTTTGAGTCAAAGTGGTCTGGAGTTCTGGTGGATAATAGCACCAGCTGCAGACAGCAGGGATTCTGGGTACAAAGATGTCTGTGATGAGCTTTTTCTTCTGCGCCTTGCCTGTGTTAGTTGAGTTCTTAGTTATAATGCAATAATGCAATCCATAAATAACTTTTAATTTGAAGAAAAGCCAAGTCGACACTTCAAAACTTCTAAATAAAAGCTGATGAAGGAATTTAGTAGAACAATAGTTTGCTTAATGGAGTTTATAAACAGCTTTCTGAACAAACATTCATAATCCTGTTCTAAACATAAAAAGTATCAAATCTGCAGGTTGAAAAGTGCATCCAAAAAAGGCTCTATTGTGGTTACAATGATGTGAAAAACCTGCACTGTGCTCATGAGGCATATTAAATGGACTATCATCGCAAGTCATTAAGCACAGTTCAGGCATTGCATTAATTCGATATCAATACAAAAACTAGCTTTAAAGATAATGTGGTGTGACCCATGAGTGCTTTTATTTCACTTTATATGAATGCAGATTTGTCCGGGGATGAAAAATTCCCTTACCAATCCATCTCGTTGATCCATGCATATTAATTAGGCACACTTGAGCTGAGCGCTGACTCCATTCTTTTGCATCTCAACACCTTGTTTTCTAGAACACCTTTGGTTTGCATGTCTGCTCTTCACTAATAAGAGGCCATTGTAGATCTGTCATTGTAGATCTGCTCTCATAAAGTAATATCATTAAAATTGCATTAAGCCCCAGCTGCTTCTTTTATATCTGTTTTGACATAATCTGATAGAACACAGTACCATATTTTCTTCTGTATGTTTCATGTATTGCCCTTTCTTTCTATCTATCTATCTATCTATCTATCTATCTATCTATCTATCTATCTATCTATCTATCTATCTATCTATCTATCTATCTATCTATCTATCTATCTATCTATTTATCTATCTATCTATCTATCCGTGTATCATTCGCTCTTTCGCTCTCTATTCGCTCTCTCTTTGTCTATCTATCTATCTATCTATCTATCTATCTATCTATCTATCTATCTATCTATCTATCTATCTATCTATCTATCTATCTATCTATCATCTTTCTATCCATCTGTCTGTCTATCTGTCCGTGTATCATTCGCTCTCTCTCTGTCTGTCTGTCTGTCTGTCTATCTGTCCGTCTGTCCGTCTGTCCGTCCATCCGTCCGTCCGTCCATACTGTTAATTACTGAGTTATGCTAATGCTGCTGAATATAAAACAGAATGCAGACTAATTTTAATACTCATGCTGCTTAAAAGACAAAATCGATGATGGGCATTTAAAGACAGTTTGTTTGTTTTCCCATCTACACGGTAATTAATGTTATGCTCTGTGAATCTCTAATTACTGTGATTTTCTCTGGCAGTGAGGCAGAGAGCAGAGAAAACTCTCTGACAGCTATCAGCACATGCATTTTGAGAGGAAGGATAATTTTTGTCACAAATCCATAGAACATATACTGCATGCATAGTCAAAAAGATTGACAAACTTTTTGTCAGTTTTCAATCTATGTGTTGTTCGCAAGGGAATGCAGCTTGTTTGTTTAAGTGTTAATGGAGTCCTGCTTTGAATGAGTTGTACTGACAGCTAAAGCAGCTGGTTAATTACCCGTGGATTAGCAATGCCACTCATTCAAAGAACTGGCAGGAAATCTTAGGTATTGAACATAATTACTTACATGGTGCAATAAATCTGTTCTAAGTCTTGAGAAAATATGAAGTTATGATTATAAGATTTAATTATCACATATATTGATAATAATGAGAAATGTTTCTTGAACACCAAATCATCATATAAGAATTTCTAAACAGAGTGTATTTAAAAAAAATGTATTAAGAATATATCCCTATGCGTAAATTAAAGTATATAGGCCTACAGTTATTTTAAACTTACTTTGAGAAATGTCATGGTAAAAACGGTGCTCAGAGGTGAGCTAAATACTGAAAAATGTAGTTTATACATATCCGGTGTGCATTTTCTAATAACTTCCCATGCAGGTGCTGCATGCTTTACCTGACGAATAGTCTCCTTAATCAGAACATGGAACATGACCTACTTGTTTGAGTGGGTCTTTATCAAAGTTAGAGATGTGAACAGGAACTGAATCAAGCCTCTAACGAGGAGCCATGTTTGTTTGCGCCGTGGAGTGGCAATTGTTCACCATCCATCCCGGACATGTCTTCACCTGCAGTTTCTCCTGCAATTACAGGCCATTAATCTTCAGCAGGAGGTGCAGTGATCTTGAGCTAAATATAGCCATGAGTTGCTGAATGACTGATCATTGGTTGTAGGATTATTCCTCTGAAAGCTACACTTCTCTTCCTCTCATTCGGCCCATGGATCAGGCTTCTGTGCAGGGCTTTCCTTATTTTCAAGTATGGCACATGGGATGATACCCTTCACATCTTGTGGGGGGTGATTCAATTAGCATAGTGGGATGTGTGAATGCTTCAGACATGTTTTTATTGCTTTCTTCTAATGATGGTCATGATTGGCTTTAGTTCGTTGTTGAAAGAGTCTTAAGATCATCTCCTTTGGAATACAAGAAACACATTTTTACTAAAATGCTTTAGAAAATACTTTCTTTCTTTCTTTCTTTCTTTCTTTCTTTCTTTCTTTCTTTCTTTCTGTCTGTACTGTATGTATGTATCAGTGGTGGGCCGTCAGGACCAGCAAAGCCTTCTCTGCTGGCCTAAACACTATCAGAATCACTGATTTAGTTTTAATATATTTTTCCATGAATGTGTATAAAATTATTTCCAATAGTCTATTCTCTTCAGTTCATAGCCTTTCTCTTGGTTGCACTGCTTCCAGCAGTGTATGTTTATACTAGAGCTTTTATCCAATCATATTTCAGCAACCGTGTTGCCAGGGTCAAAGAAATCTGCCTTAAGGCCTTCAGAATCAATATTGCAGGCGTCTGTTAGCTTAAATCAATGGCAATGAAACGGTTGCTTTAACCAATCAGATTTCGATTTGGCAACACCAGGGCCATCTAGCTGGCTAACGATAACGTCAGCATTTTCTCATCCTTTGATTGGATGGTCAGCATACTAGCTAGCAAACAGCATCACTGTTAATCATTTTATTAAAACTTAGTAAAACTTATTACTGTTCCTCAGGTTTAGATTTTCAGTGCATTTTGAAAAAATATTTGCCTACTATATTTAGT
>NW_015506430.1:105038-108233 GCF_001515645.1 Sinocyclocheilus grahami | reverse complement strand
TGAAGATGAAAAACCACTAGAGTATGGTAGCTTCATTTTCATTTTTATCGCTTGATGCGTTGTATTCTGATGATATTGGTGCGATATAAAGCCAGGTTTAAGTTTCTGTAAGAATATCTCAGTTTCCCGAGTGGAGCTGTATGAACCGGTCTTTTCCTCCGAGGCAGACCAGCGGGGAGATGAGAGTCACAGAGATACGTTAAAACACCTCTATACACTTTTCTTCATCGTATGGTATGAATTATTTTAATGTTACTTGCTTACTTTCCTAGTAAAGCTGTGCTAACCAGTATTTTCCTCCTGCAGTGCGCTGGCAGACCGGCAGGGAGACTCGTGAAGATGAAATAAAGCAGTAAGAGAACATTCAATTTTTAGGTCAACTTTAAAACACATGTAATCACCTTTACAATTTTATACCAATGCTATCTGTAAGGTATAAATGCGTTTGGGTGAATAAATGTCTGTAAGAACATCGGATGGACTGTATTTGTGTCATTTTGTTAGGTTAATGCTTCAGCTACAGATGATGTGTTGCGCAATTGTTAATTGGGTTTCTTTCTTTAGTAATGGCATTCATTCTCTCTACATAAGATACCTGTCTGTTATGTAGAGCACTGTTATACTGCATTACTGTGTAATATTTCAGCCTGGTCTCATGTTTATACGTAGGTATTAATACGTAACATTTACAAGCACAAAACGTTCACCTTTGTACGTTTTTAATCATGCTAAAACGTACAATTTAGATGTATTTCAACGTTTAAAACGTACAAATCGCTACGTATTTTTAGCTAAAGAAACGTAAAAAATATTTATGTATCTTTTATGTCATTTAGATATTAATATCAATGCATTTTTATCATTTTATCAATAAGCGATTTAGATTTTTAGACCCCTTAACCTGCCCCCAAACCTAAACCTACCCATTTTATAGCGAATATGCATTTTTATCATTTTATTAATACGCAATTTAGATTTTTAGACCCCTTAACCTACCCATTTTATAGCGATATATAAAGGATATAAAACGCAAATGACCGAAATACGCAGGAAAATAAAACTTTTAGTAACAATATAGCATTAAAATATATTTATAGTCACTAATTCCAAGTATTTGTAGGTTTCGAGGCTGAAAATACGTCAGTATTGTACGTTTTAGTGCCTGTAAAAACGTAAGTAAATGTATGTTTTATAGAACCACATTTTACGTAAAATACATACGAATTATCATGAGCTATGTATTATCACGTTGAATATTTATGGTTTCTATAGCCGGGGCATCATTATGATGGTATGAAGAGATGGATCAATTCATGTAGGACGCCACTGAAGGCCTAGGTGTAAAATGCACGGCCCGCCACTGGTATGTATGTTTTTCTACAATGTTTTTATTTTTTCCTGTGATGTCCTTTAAGCTGATTTTTTTTCTATGCAATACAAATAAAATGCAATTATTATCAATAGGTAATTAAGATGGACAAACCATTATCAATTTCATTAATAATTTGTTACAAATATGTATTGTAGTATGTTGCTGTATATATTCATATAATTTACGAATTATCTAAAATGTTTTTTAAAATAAACAAAAAATAAAATAATAAAACAAAACTACTTAACTACTTTGAAAAATATATTAACATTTTTAAACAATTAAAAAATATGTAAATGTAAAAATATATTTTCTTTCTTTCACATTTAATTGGATGGTTTTACAAACAATGGAATCATTTATGGAATTTTCATCAGATCATCAAATAGTGTTTCCTATTAGAGATGCAATGTGATTTCTTTATGGACTCTTTGTACTTCTCATCTGACGTCCTGAACCACCTCTAGCATGCCCAAGCAACCACCTACCATTTTCAGAATATATTTTAAGCCCTATTTCAGCCAAGAGCACTAGCTTGATTAGTTTATTGAAATTGCTGTACTGTTCTAGCAACTTACATTGAGAGCTGCCTCCTTTTGCACACAGAAATACAATGTAAAGCTAATGGAAGGGCTATCGGATGTCAGAGGGTTTTAACCTGCCTGCTTCAGTCACCAGGGAACTGATTCTTATATTAATACAAAGCCGATTAAGTCTCCACCACTGGCCCCTCACGTACAAAACCTGCCTGGATTCACTGGCACCCCGATGTGATAGTATTACAGATGTATGCTGACCAGACCTTTGCTCTCTCTCTCTCTCTCTCTCTCTCTCTCTCTGTTTCTCATTCTTTCTCATTCTGTCTTCTGTCAAGGTCAGGCCTGTAGCTTGACACCTCTGCAGATCTTCCCGTCATCTACATGCAGCCGTGGGCCTTATTACAGAAACTGACATAACATGATACAGAAATGCTATTTTTTTGTGACAAAATCAAAGCACTAGAATATGGAACAAGTAATAGGGAGTCATATATTCTGTATAGTCATATATAAGATCTTCATATATTAACACTGAACAAACTGGCAAATCAGCGCATATATCAGATATCATATAATCTCATTCCTGGCATTTGGTTTTAGCATGTGGAACATTTAAATGCCAAATAGGACACTGTGTGAACCTGGGGAAATAGTTCTGGAGTGAAACTAACATTTGAAAAGTAATATTGTTGTAATTTTAATATTTTGCAATATTACTGTTATAGTGAAGTATTAGTATATTATTACAATTCAAAATAAAAAATTTTAGTTACACTTTATTTTAAGTTGTCCTTGTTACAGTGTAATTCTACATTTAAGCACTGAGTAATATTAATTACTACAAAAACTATATGTGCTTACTATACGGTTAGGGTTTGGATTAGGGTTACTTTATGTAACTATGCATAATTTATTGTTATTATAATAATACATGTAATGCGTAACAAGGACAACTTAAAGTAAAGTGTTACCCTATTTTATATATTCAGTGTCTTAGTGTCATGATCCTGATAATTATGCTGATTTGGTTCTTAAGAAACATTTATTATTATTATTATTATTATTATTATTATTATTATTATTATTATTATCAATGTTAAATACAGTTGTGCTGTTTAATATTTTTGTGGAAATCTATTTTTATATGAATATACTTTTGATGAATAGAAAGTAAAGAAGAGAGGGAATTAATTGTATTAATTTAATAGAAATATTTTATAACGTTATAAATGTTTTACTCTCACTTTTGATCAGTGTGTCCTATTATTAAATTATTATATCATC
>NW_015506430.1:89328-103533 GCF_001515645.1 Sinocyclocheilus grahami | reverse complement strand
TAGAGAGAGAGAGAGAGAGAGTGTGAGAGAGAGAGAGAGAGAGAGAGAGAGTTGTGTGCTTGTATGAAATAACTGTTAATATTTCAAACATTTTTTTAATAAGTTTTTATAGACCATTCTGTGGAGCTCCGGGCCCTGTGCGACTGTCTATATGACCTATACAATGTCCCGGCGCTGATGACAACAGCTACCTATTTTGAAAATGGCTCCCCTTGTATTCTTGCCATTGTACACTGTGTTTACCAAGGACCTTTTTTTGTGAAACAGGACACAGGCAACTCATAAAGTTAATAAAGGTGATTTGAGAGACAAACCACATGGGAAAGCATCTCTTTCCAACAAGCACCCACTCGCTTGTAGGACCTTCTTTCACAGTTCATTAACCTACTTTCATATGCACATCTATTCAGAAAAGCAATTTCAGGCCAAGATGGGAGAAAGAAAGGCGATTTCTTTGAAGGTCTGCTCTCAGTCTGAAGGTGGATGATTATGCAAACGAAACTCACATCTCTGTGCTCCAGTGCAGCTGAATTAAATTCTGGAATCAGATGTTTTTATTTGAAACAAGCCTGTGCCCTCTGAAGATAAGAATGGACTTTTTCTTGCTTTCTAGTTCACTAGTAATGTGAACAGAAGATTAAGCTTGGATGTGTGAACACAGTGTTTGTTGTTGAGTTAACATTTAAAGAAGTCTTGTGGGGAGTTTGCAATTAATTTGCACATGCATTTTATCTTAATTTTGCACCAATATACGGAAAGAATTATGCAAATCATGCACCGACACAAACACGCCCAAAAATTTAGAGCTGAATGCAATTTGCACGGTGCAATTCCCAATATCATAGGAGTTGTACATTGTGAAGGATCCAGCCTATCACAATCTGCCAGAATGACTGCCAGCATCTCTCCAATGCACAAAGTGCACTCGAATATACCACACATCTGGATATATGCCCGGTTATGCTGTCTTCTCCATCATTTGATCATCATTTGGTAAATTACTCTCACCATAATCACTAGAAAATGTACATACACATCTCTTTTAAATAAAATTATGTTTACCGCCTGCTTTCCGTGTGCTGTAACAGCATGACATTAATTGCACGAGGACAAAAGCGATGAGTTTTGTCAGTGAGGCTCATTTTATAATGAGCCTAATTTACATATGAGGCGCTTTCATGCTAAAGAATGACAGTGACTTCATTTAAATACGGTGAAGCACTATTTTAGGGCATTTAGCACCTGGTTAAGTTAGACTGTGGAAGGTTAATAATTGTTTTATTAGTAAGATTTTTGTGATAAAACAGTGCACACATGTTATTTTAGGGGGTGTTTACACAACACCATTTTCAACAAAAATGTTTTGGGTCTCTATAGTGGTTAATCATCAATAGGTCATTCGTTTTGGGTAAATCTAACAGACAGTCTTTGGTCTCATTAATCTATTATTCGTTCCAGAGTAAATAGTTTGGCTGAGGGCAAAATACCATCATGCTATATATTATGTAACATTAATGATGTATATCAGAGTGCTGCCTTTGTACTTTTGACTGAATTATCTAGCAACTTTTATGATGGCTGTTGTTGTTGTTTATTGAATAATTGCATTCAATAAATAATATTTTATATAAATAATAGAAGTATTTAATAATAGTATTTACTGTAGAATTGGTAAATGGTGTGTGTTTTCGTGATAGTGTTTTTAGTTACATTGATGAGATGGCGACAAGAGATGGTAAGCGTTTTCATGAGTGAGTCAGCACTAAAGACTTTTATATTGAAAGAGACTAAACGCTGTTGTAAACTAGGTAGTTATTTTCACTTTCAACAACAACTTGTAAGACGCAGCCAACAAATGCACTGAGCAGCGCTGTCATCAGAAATCACCCTTAACGAATGAAAAAATAGTATGACAAAGATATTGCTTTCCTCCGCAGACATTCAAACTGTTTTATTGTGAATATGAGATTGAGCTGAAGAATGAATGTTGAATCAGATGTATTTCTTTGTTACTAATTCTAAAGTGACATTTTTGAATTAGTAACGGAGGCTTGGGCTCAGCTGTTACACTGTCAACTTGAGATTTGAATCTGTGGCGGAAGGAAGTAGTTCCACACAACAGAGGGTTTTAAAAGACACTTCGTGGTTGTTTCTTATGTATTTACACACTCGTGCAATTGAACTGTTGTATAAACACAATATCACCCTCGTAGCCGTGCGATATGGCTGTATATCAGCACTGTAGGTGATCACAGTCTTGCTGATATACAGCCATATCACACTGCTACTCGAGTGATAGTGCTCATATACATTAGTTTAATTAATTTTAATTAATTTTAGTTTTTTCAACAGAACCATTGGCAGCTGGCTGAAATAAAAAGTTTTCAATATTTTATTTGAGTTGAAATGTATTTTATTTCAGGTAATCAATATGCTTGTTTAATTGCTTAAGTTTAGTTTCTGTTATAGATTTAGCCAACTATAATAACCCTGGCACAACAAATGTGGTGCAGCTGTTTCATTAACACTTTAGGTTTCCATGTTTGCAATTAAAGATTGACGACTTAGAAATGTAATTTGTGCATCTACACAGACAAAAAAACTGTCTGTTTATAAAGGATTTAAATGAGAGCAAGTAAACCAAAGCAGGTGTATTGATTATCTTTAATTTCTTAGTGTTAGTAGGAACATCTAGGGAAATAAGAAAATTCTTTAATGTGTTCCAGATCAATATGTTAATTATATTCCGTTTGGCATTCTATTAGGCGGCTATCAGCAGCCTTATGTAATGCACTCTATCTACACTCCTCTAAATGACTGACCTTTCTTTTATGTAATTTATTGATCTCTTTAGCTGCACGATGGCCAACAGAATCACATTTTCCGCTCATTTCTTTCCACCTCCCACTTATGATGCCATATAGCCGTGTTTTGGGTTGAAGAGCCTCAATCAAGGAGTAATAAACCAGCGTATGTTAACCCCAGCATTCACAAAGCACATTATGCACTGTAGCGTATGAGCTATACGGCAAGAAAAGACTATTGACAACGAATGAGAAGATGCAGTTGGTGGCTGAGAGGCCATTGACAGATGCCATTGATTGATTCCAGCCCTTCCCAGCCTTGCGATCAAGGATCTGACCATGGGTGTGGTACTATGCCGTTAAGTGAGCGCTGCGAACTCGATGCTGTTGGAAACGCGACCCTTCGATGGCGCAACACGAACAAACTGAACACGATACCTCTGTGTCGAACATGGCCCAGATTACAGCAGGATCTTTAGAGATTCAATCATGTTTGCTGAAGGGCTGTGAGTGGAATGCACTAGATAAATCACAGAGAATATGATCCTGCAAAGACACACTCAAGGACAGCCGGCCACTTAATTCTATGCATATCATTTTGTTTTAATGGTAGGCGGCAAAGTGTTTAAACTGTTTGCATTTTAATAGCATCTGTGTTGGAAGAGAAGATGAGCTGGAATGAATGTTAGAGCAGTCTATTTTACAGCCCGTTCCTCAGGGGACATCCTCAGCCCAGCGGTATTTGTCACGCTCTGTGTGGGAGTTAGGGACTTTAAAATATGGAGGCAACTTCATTTGGGAGGGTTTATCCTTCAGCTGAAATTGAATCGCCGCGTGTAGCATCATGTAATTCACAGGTGTAAGCAGTATCATCTAACACCAAGCCTGAACAAACAACTTTTTTAGTAACACTTTAAATATTATAATGCTGAACAGCTCAGCATCGTTCAGTCCACTGTTCTGCCCACGGTACTATACATATTCAATATACAGTACATACTATATGAAGAATAATGATTTGCTAAACTTTATATAATTAAATTTGTTTAATATTATTATTATTATTATTAATTTAATATATTATTAAGTGCTTATTATAATTAATTTAATAAATATAAAGCAAAAATATAAGTATATATAAAATATGCATTGTATTAAATTAATTTTGAAATAAAAATACGATTATATTTTATTGATAAAAATAAATCTTTTTTCATACTTTTAATAGTGTTAACAAATGATAATATTGATCATTAAAAAAAAAATCTATACAAATATTATCATTCTGAACAGCTCTGTTGTAGTCCTGATGTATATTTAGGGATATTCATATAAAATATACAAACATAATAAACTTTATATGTTTAAATGAATGTTTAATAATGATTAAACATACATTATTGATATTATTATTTCATATATTATTTAAATAATTATTTAAAGTATTTATGAATTTTTTTAATTTAAAATGTATGAACTTTATTAAATAATTAGTATTAAATTAAATTTGCATACTATCAGTATTATACAATATTGATAGTATGAAAAATTAATAATAAAAAGTGAATTTTATCAACATTATCGCAGTGCAGTGTGCAGTGAAATGTGTGATTGGCCTTTGGAGACTTCAAAGATGCTGTGTCTACATATATGGGCCGTGGTGAAAGCATGATAAGACTGAATGCAAATATAACTATCAAACTTCATGAATTAAACATGCAGCGCTTTTCTTTAAAAGATGTTAAAGCATTTCCAGATTTTGCTGTGTAAAGAGCAATTACGTAACACTAACCATTAGAGACACCACACTGAAATACAAACTGCAGTATGAATATTGCAAGGAGATTATTGCAAAAGTCATTTCAATAGGGGCCATCATTTCTGTTATTCAAATACAATACAGCTTTATTCTTACTCACTCCAGTTAGGAATAATGACCTTTATTTTCTCAAACACTGGATGCACAACTCCTGAAAAAGGGAACATTATCTCCTTTTGACTGTCTCTGTAATTAAAGCATCAAACCATTTACAAATTTGTACAAATTATGATATTTAGAATAATGTTAGTAAACAATTATGCTATCCTACGCAATATAGTCCATTATCCTAATTTATTATGGTAGAAGCTACTTACATTAATAAACAATTTAATCAATGTTTGGACACAGATATGCATGTGTATGTCTATGTTTATTTTTAATTATAGAATGTTGCATTTTGTGTGCGTGTTTTTCTAAACTTTCTGATTTGAATTATGATATATTTGTTCAGTTTGTTTTTTTATCTGCTTATATTTAGTCAAAACAGAATATGGCTCAAACTACTTTTATGTAATTATAGCGTGTTGGTTTTTATTTATGTAGTACATAAACGTAATTGATGTGAAGACTCTTTTCGTCAAAGACCAATTAGAAATGTAAACATATTTAGACAAAGACTGTACTGTTGAAAACTGTAAATAAATAAATAAATAAGTATTTTTACTACTATTCCAGACTATTTTTCAATGATTTCTGATGAGGCTCATCCAGTCTAATCACATTTAAGAACCAAAACTATCCATTACATATTGTACATTATAAAAATGATGCTGTATTTCCAGTTCTAAATTCTGAATTTATTTTGTCTATCTAAAATTAATGTAAACACAAACCACCTATAGTTAGTATAAAGAACTATACTGCTTGGCAGATGTGTTGTTTATTTGTGTATTTACTAGACATTTGTGTGTGGTGACCTTCGCCTATCATGCTTCAGGCATTTTATATTCCATCATGATATATAAGAAGAGATGACTATAAATTATATCTTGACCATGGGAGAAATGAAACTAAAATCCAGCAGGAGAGCAGCAACAGCAACTCTCATTGCGCCTTAGCATCACAAGAGCAAATAATTTACTTGTCCAAAATACCGAAAATAACATAAAAGGCTGGCGCATCCCAACTCAGTGTTACTGATACTAGATGCTGCAGTCTGTCAGGTCAATGACAAATTGCTAATAATTTGCATCAACAACCTGTGCTGCGGAGCAAAAAGCTGGTTATAAGACAACTAAGCTGCAGTCACCTATAATTAGGCACTGGCAGCTCCTTTTTTGTGTGACGCTGAACTAGTGTTTTTTTAAATGGTGAATAAAAGAATAATTGGACATTGTATAACGAGTGTGTTGTGAAGTGAGTCTGTTAGTAGATGGATGAGAGTGGGTGTGCAGGGCTTTTGGCTTCCTCTGTTTAAATTGAATATCTCAACAAACGCAGCACATGGCATCGTTAGAATGAAGGCTGCAGATTATATTCAGATTTTAATTGATTCTGGACTCAAATGAGCTGAGCTGTGAGACAAAGTGTTTCAGGGCTCACTGATGTGTAGATTGTGTTTTCACTGAGACCACAATTGTCGTGTCAAGTTGTGCTTTTTACAGATGGCACTTTATACTAATATAGTCCACTCTGGTGTCCCTTTTTTGTCACAAGATCAATTAGATATGTTAGATAAACTATTATCTAACATGACATTAACCTAACATGCAAAGTAGCTGTTATAAACAGATCCTAAAAATAGTGATTTTGGCCTGTCCCACCTGAGAGGTCTTGACCACCTCGACTGTAACTAAATATTGAAGGAATAATTCACCCAAAATGAACATTGCTGAAAATATACTCAATCTCAGGCCATCCTAGATGTAGATGTATTTCTTAATCAGAACAGATTTTGAGAAATTGTATCACTTACTCACCAATGGATCCTCTGCAGTGAACGGGTACCATCAGAATGAGAGTCCAAGCAGCTGATAAAAACATCACAAAAATCCACAAACTCTGTAATAAACAAATCATGTCATCTATACATAACACTTCTTTCTCCAGTGAAAAGATAAGAAAAATATGCAGTTTTGCAAGTAAAAACAGTTTTTGATGTGAGCGGCTTTTCCCTGGAGGAAGCATTATTATGGATTATGGCTCAAAGGAATAATTCACCCAAAATGAAAATTGCTGAAAATATACTCAATCTCAGGCCATCCTAGATGTAGATGTATTTCTTCATCAGAACAGATTTTGAGAAATTGTATCACTTACTCACCAATGGATCCTCTGCAGTGAACGGGTACCATCAGAATGAGAGTCCAAACAGCTGATAAAAACATCACAAAAATCCACAAACTCTGTAATAAACAAATCATGTCATCTATACATAACACTTCTTTCTCCAGTGAAAAGATAAGAAAAATATGCAGTTTTGCAAGTAAAAACAGTTTTTGAGGTGAGCGGCTTTTCCCTGGAGGAAGCATTATTATGGATTATGGCTCATTTGTTTTGGCCAGAAAAGATGATTTAAAGATGAAAGCACCTTAATGATAGACTTGTTTCTTCCAAACATGCAGTTTTTCACTTCACAAGATGTTAATTGATGGACTGTAGTCATATGTATTACTTGTGGATTATTGTGATGTTTGTATCAGCTGTTTGGATTCTGACGGCACCCATTCACTGCAGAGAATCCACTGGTGAGCAAGTGATGTAATGCTAAATTTCTCCAAATGTGTTCCAATAAAACAAACTAATCTGCATCTTGAATGGCCTAAGGGTGCATAAATTTAAACTTTTAAATAATAAAAAAACATTATTAATAAATAAATAAATACATTAAACGAATCAAAATTAAGTGTTAAATACAGTATTTGATATTTTTTGCTAAGATAGAAAATTACAACTAAACAAATAATGGTTTTAAACTATATTTAGGCTATAACAAAATGCAAAAAGAACAACAATTGTTTAGAATGTACATAGAAATTAAAGCAGCTCATGAAAGTTTTATGAGCTTTTGTTGTATATGGCCTCCTGAGATGGACCCTCAAAGTTTCCTAAAGTGCATTCTTTCACTGAACATTTGTTGAAAAAGACAAAAATGAGCTGAAAATGCTTTATTATTTTTTAAGAGTTGTTGGCCCAATTTTGTACCATATTCATGTAAAGTGCCAGCTGGCTTGACTTCACTGCTGTACATGTGCCAATCACTGACCATTGACCGTTCTCCTCCCACACACATACACACTTACTCTCACCATGTGCTCAAGTTACTGTCAGTGATAATTAGGCATTCAGAATGCCTACTTGCCAATATAAAAGCTGTCCTTATTTTAATAAATGTTATAAAAAAACAGTTTAAACCCAAAACAGCTGCTCTAACTATTCATCATAAAATACTATTCTGCATAGGACAGAATGACAAATTCTGAGTGATGATCATTGTTTTATTAGTGTCCTTAATAAATCATCTGAACACTGGCTGTATTTTCAGACTGAATGTGATGGAGTATGTCTCAAGATGCAAACAAGATTATATATCACAGATCAATGTTATTATATGAAATACAATGAATTAAGACCAGTGTGCAACTTATTGTGTTCACAATAAACACCCGGAAACACAAGAAAATTAACACTATGAGCAATATTTGCTTTGCTATCATCAATAATAATTCTTGTTTTGATGAAAGTTATTATTATATCTTGCAGATAAATGTTTTAAGACTGACATATTCCTGAGACTGTTTAGTGGAAGCAATAATCACAGAGGCGCTTTGTCAAATGTCATTGCAGCATTGAGAAGCAACACTGGATATCAATAAGGTGTTTCATCTAAAGGCCAAACATTACAGTATACAAGCTCCTTAAATGTTTCTATTGTTAGAAAGGCTTTGAAAGATGCAGAGGCCTGCCGAGGCACCAAAGATGCTCTACTGAGGGTCACTAACCACATTTAGCCAAGCAGGAGATAGAATCTCCTGTAATATAGATCATCTATATTTATAAGCTACATTAATACTAATTTATTCAAAAATCAGGTTGATATTATTTTTAGAGCAGGACCCTGGAATTTAAACCCAGGTTATTGCACCGGAGAATGACACCTGTCAGCACAGTGTAATAAGGAAGAGCTTCAATAATTAACAGAGAAAGGTAAAATGTACTCACCCTTCACTGATACGGAATACATGAATGAGTGATGAGCTCCTTTCTTGCCTGTCCTTTCCTGTAGGACAAAGGTATACACATCAATTCAAATATTGGCTTTAATAACATATTTTTTATCATTATTGCCTCATTATTCTGCTTTACAGGCATCTCATGTTTTCATGAAGTTTTATAAAGCAGCTCAGATAAAGATATCTGCAATACATTTCAACTCTGTCATGTACTGTTACACTATAATGCAGCATGTTCTCTATTTCACAAAAAAATTAAAAAGGTGCTAAGACAGACATTTATCAGTCAATAAATGTATTGTAAGTTTTGATTGATGTCTTCAAATGACAGCTCAGAGACTAATTTTCCAAGTAGTGAGGTTTTACATTATTTTCTATTAGCACTGCACAAAACCAGTTTCTTTCATTCTATTTCACGTTTGGTTTGTTTTTGGATGAGTGGTTGAATATGACACTTCTGAACTCCTTTTGTCTCTCCTCCTAGAAATGCATTTGCATTTTTCTAGAGGAAGAATCACAGAGTGCATTTAAAGCATACAGAAATGGTATTATGTTACCATTAGCAATTCATTTATTTGCTATTCAAATCATTACATAAAAATAAAACGTATCAATCTTTTAGACTTTTTTTTTATTATAATTTTCATTTTTTTCATCTAGTATATGGACACTTGCATGACAGCATTGATAAAGTTCAGTAAGCTAGTCAGATTCAGTAACAGATTCAGTCAGTTCATTCAGTCAAAGAATCGTCAAACCAGTAATGTGAGAGAAAATAATTCATTAAAAGAACTGGCTCAAATGGGTTATATGTTCATTAAATCAACTGCACTGCTCTCCTCAAGCTGTGTTTGTTTTTTGTGACTACTGGACGTGCAATTTTATTTTATTTTTATCTCACCACAAACTTACATTCCTATGGCATAATAAATTCCTATAATTTATTATGCCATATTGCTGAACATTCAGTGCCACAGAAAACAGGCATAACCTATACAATACTCATAAATGTAGGCCAAATGTATTTTTTTTATACCGTTATATCGGTCAACCCCTAATATAGTGTTGCTTTTTACATGGAATTTTGATTAATCTTCATGCTCTTTATCTATACAACGACAGTTGTAATGACCACATTTTTGCCAAAAAGTTTGAAAAAAAGCACCAGAAAAGCTTCTGAAGCAATAAGATACTTGAGTAATTTATTCAAAGATAGGTTGCCTATAGCAGTGTTCAGTTAAGAAGATTGAAGGCACGCTTACATTTCACCAATGGTAGATACAGTAGGTTCAGTAAAAAAAAAACACCTTTCTAGATTTAATTTGTATCCTGAAAATAATCTATCATTTAACTAGAAAGCTTTGGCTGGTGGTGTAAAAGTGGTGCATTAGAATTCACCGCACGTTTATTCTGTTTAAATGGATAGCTATTAAATGAACTGTCGGATTCCTCATTTTCACTCCTTTCGAAAAGTGAATGGGGCCTCATTGTTGACATTTGTTTGGTGACAGAACAGAAACCATCAAATATTAGCTTGCCAACACTTCTCTTCAGGTACTTTTATCACAAGCAGTAGCATTTAATGAGAAAGGAAAATTTGTTTCAACTGTGTGGCAGACATGAGGGATTTAATTTCAGATACTACACAGCTGGGATACTGCTGTAATCAACACCAAACACAAACATGGCCACAGAGCTCAGTGATTTTCCTAAACTGCTTTCCGATTCATAGGGTCTCTACGCAGTGTTCACTGCTCCCCACATAGCAGGGCATATCTGCAGACGTTTAATTCACTTGACAAAGCTTGTTCATTTGGAACGGTGGCAACATCATCAAACAAAGACTCTGAGTCATGACTAGCAAAGTTTGTGCATTTTTATAAAATTATATTTTTATTGGGGCTGATGTTTTTGCGTGTTAATTTAATTACTGAAAAATAACGCAACTAAAATATTTAAATGCATTTAACGCACCCGCCCAGCTCCAGACTTGTATGTCATCTTACATTATATACAGTTGACTGTTGACAAACATGACGCAGCGCATGTAGCCTACCCAGATAGCACACGTATGCCTGCAAGAAGTCTGTTAAAGATCACTTGATCTGGAAAGCATCTGCTGTGTACAAACGTCTGACAGACGTCTGTAAGATGTCAGTTTTACATACATTCTAAATCATAAACATCTTAAAGACATCTAATTAAGGTCTATTTGACATCTGAGAGGAAACGTCCTATAGATGTATTGCAGATGAGCAAACACTTTGAATTTTGGGAACCAGAAGAAAAAGAAGAATGTTGGTTAGCTGATTTGGTTACCAGGGACTTTCATTTTATGAACAGAAGTATACTGAAATGTTTCTCAAATGATCTTCTTTTATGTTCCATAGCTTATGTCAGGCAGCTGTAGTCTAAACGTTAATGTGTAATACATTTTATGTTAAATCAAATATTAATAAAAATATTTCTTTCTAAAGCTGCTTTTTGCAATATCTACTTGATATTTTCTCTTTCAACACAATAATGGCTTTCATTTATCTTTTGGGGGTATTTTCATAGGCAAATTGAATTTGCATTAAATTAGATTAATTGCCACATCATGTAATTAATTTGATTTAAACTAATCGGCTGACTCATTTTTATATTTGTTGAAAAGAGTTGCTTAATATTTTTGTAGAAACAATTAAACATTTTTTTCCAGGACTATTTGATGAATATAAAGTGCAAAGGAAACAGCTTCTATTGAAATAGAAATCTTTATGAATGTCTTTACTGTCATGTTTGATCAGTTTAACGCTTCCATGCTGAATAAAACGATTAATTGATAGAGAAAATGAAATCGATCAATATCCATCAATCAATCAATTTTATTAACCCGAAATGTTTAAATTATGGCATATATGCTTTTTTTTTTTTTTTTTTTTTTTTTGGTGACCATATATGTTTATTTTAGGCAAACTTTGTGTTATGCTAAAATGGTGAGCAACTGATCAGTGAATTTCACTGTCTAATATCTGTGCTGAGCATAAGCACTTTGTTTAGGCATTTCACTGAAGATGAAGTCAAGTTCACTACACAGAGCAGATCAGAATGTACCTTTCTTGTTGAATCCTTTCTTATGATTTCTTGTGAACTTTCACTCAATAATCCTTGCTTAAAATTCCATGATGAGCACATTTGTGCACATACGAGTGCATGTGCTACAAGTGAAACATCCATGTGGTGATACATTCTCCTTTAATTGGGTGCTAATGTAATATGCAAATGCCCATTTACAGAGTAAAATAAAAAGCCTATGTTTGTGAATTGAAACCTTTATGCTTTTATTTGAACATATCCACTTTTAGACTTATTTATGCAGTCTATTAAAGTCATTGTTAACGAGGAAGCCATTTAATGGCAAAAAGTCACATTTAGGTTGGTTTTAGAACAGGGTGAATGGACAATTATATTCTGTATAATGGACTTCTGGGGTTCCTTTGAAAGCCATTACCCTGGCTGAAGCAGCTCAGAGCTCCTAAAGCTTAAGAGAAGGAGTCATTTGCATAATGCACACCTGCAGATCTTTTTTAATGTGTATCAAAGTGCTTACTACCCCAAAAGCTCAACTTTTAAATGTAAAAGGGCTTTCCAAATAACTTTACATGAAAGTTTTCTCAAAGCTATGTGATTGCACCCAATTATTTATTAATAAGGCTCTTTCACAGCAACGTTCGAACTGAATGAGAATTTTGGGTTCCCGTCACATCTCGTGATGATGGGCTTCTCTAAACAGATCCTCCCCTTTCCTTGAAGTTCTGAGAAACACAGAATAAATGATTTCAGGCCACTCGAAAGGATTGTATCTCAAAGACTTTGAGAGAAAGAGACAGATCTATCATAATGAGATGTCCCTCTACAGTAGACTCCAGACCAAAATAACATTCTTCCTGTCTTTGAGAGCCTCTTTCAAAAAGATGATGGATACGCGCTTGTAGAAGCCTAATGAAATAAGACGATTGAATTCATGTTTATGTCACTGAATCCTGCGATTGTTTAGCACGTTACATGTCATTTGTCCTGTGTGATCTTGTGCATTGGATGTGAGTGACTAGAGGACATGCTTCTTGATTATTGATAAAGTCTAATTCATTTCTGTGAATTGATTCTTTCAAACAGTTTGTTTTAATAAACCTGTTCAAAGTAACAATTCGTTTATATCATCACAATATTACATCAACCCATGCTGTGGCATGTTATATGCTAAAACATTCCAAAAAGCCATTTTAATAATGATGTTTATTATACTTTTGTGTTTCCCAGCTCAGTTTATTGCATCTGTGATTCGGTACATGACATAAAAGCTAATGCAAACTAATTACAATTCAGTATCAGTTAACATCAAACAATGTTAAAATCTCCTTTAAACTATCCTTTATTCCATCAGCCAGACCTTTGGTTCAAATGTTTTTGTTCACTTGTCAGTTTTCACCTAATTGCAAATCTATGGAAGCCCACCTCTGTGTTTTGTTCTGTGATTTTTTATTTTTTTTGCACAAGACAACCATACCTTGTTTTTTTGCAGTGGTTGGTTTTATTTCAAAGTATCAAAACAAGGTTGAACCCTTGAGCAGATTAAAGAGGGAAACGGACTGCCAGAGAGTCATCCGTAACCTCTCTGAGATGCTTGAGCTTGGAAAAAGATTGTGTAATGACACATTCACAGTCGTTTATTTGTATTAAATTTACAATGTGTATTTTATTTTATTTTCGGAAAATCGGAACTCACCGGGTCTCAACATTTCCCGACCCGACCTGGTATTTAGATTTTTTATTAGTTTGACAGGGAAAGCTGTGCACAAACAGAAACACACACACACACACATACACTGAACAAAATTATAAATGCAACACTTTTGTTTTTGCCCCCATTTTTTCATGAGCTGAACTCAAAGATCTAAGACTTTTTCTATGTACACAAAAGGCATATTTCTCTCAAATATTGTTCACAAATCTGTCTAAATCTGTGTTAGTGAGCACTTCTTCTTTGCCGAGATAACCCATCCACCTCACAGGTGTGGCATATCACGATGCTGATTAGACAGCATGATTATTGCACAGGTGTGCCTTAGGCTGGCCACAATAAAAGGCCACTCTAAAATGTGCAGTTTTATCACACAGCACAATGCCACAGATGTCGCAAGTTTTGAGGGAGTGTGCAGTTGGCATGCTGACTGCAGGAATGTCCACCAGAGCTGTTGCCCATGAATTGAATGTTCATTTCTCTACCATAAGCCGTCTCCAAAGGCGTTTCAGAGAATTTGGCAGTACATCCAACCGGCCTCACAACCGCAGACCACATGTAACCACACCAGCCCAGGACCTCCACATCCAGCATCTTCACCTCCAAGATCATCTGAGACCAGCC
>NW_015506430.1:41645-88714 GCF_001515645.1 Sinocyclocheilus grahami | reverse complement strand
AGGAGATGTGTTGCACTGCGTGAGGCAAATGGTGGTCACACCAGATATTAACTGGTTTTCGGACCCCCCGACCACCCAATACAGTAAAACTGCACATTTTAGAGTGGCCTTTTACTGTGGCCAGCCTAAGGCACACCTGTGCAATAATCATGCTGTCTAATCAGCATCTTGATATGCCACACCTGTGAGGTGGGTGGATTATTTCGGCAAAGTAGAAGTGCTCACTAACACAGATTTGTGAACAATATTTGAGAAAAATAGGCCTTTTGTGTATGGGGGCAAAAACAAAAGTGTTGCGTTTATAATTTTGTTCAGTGTATATACATATATTCATTTATTAAAAAATAAAACACTCCCCAGAAAAAGGGCACTTTCTCTCAAGGAAGAAAAGGGGCAGGTGCTCAAGCCCCCTTTGATGTCTATGTGTGCACGTGCCTGCTTGAAACCCTTGGAGTTCCACAACCCTTGACTTTGTTCTCTCTCACCGGACTCGTGTGTGTGTAGGTGATGTAAAAGAGGAAAGCAGGCATTTGGACCAAAGCACTGTGAGGCAAGGGAGGGGAGAAAATGTTTCACGACCAGTTTCTCTTCTTCCTTTCATTGCAAAAACACTTGAACGACTTGTGTTCAACCAAGTCTCTGCCTTTTTCACACAGATCAACCTCCTCGACAGTAACCAGTCTGGTTTCAGAAGTGGACATTCAACCGAGACTGCCTTGCTCTCAGTTGTTGAAGCTCTAAAACTGGCAAGAGTGGATTCTAAATCTTCAATTCTTATCTTGCTGGATCTGTCCTCTGCTTTTGACACGGTTAACCACCAGATCCTCCTGTCAACCCTATATTGGCAAATGGCATCTCAGGAACCACACTACAGTGGTTTGAGTCTTACCTTTCAGATAGATCCTTCAAGGTATCTTGGAGAGGTGAGGTGACCAAGTCGCAATATCTAACTACTGGGGTGCCCCAGGGCTCAGATCTTGGACCACTTCTCTTTTCTGTCTACATGGCATCACTAGGCTCTGTCATTCAGAAACTGGTTTCAAAAGTGGATATTCAACTGAGACTGCCTTGCTCTCAGTTGTTGAAGCCCTAAAACTGGCAAGAGTGGATTCTAAATCTTCAATTCTTATCTTGCTGGATCTGTCCTCTGCTTTTGACACGGTTAACCACCAGATCCTCCTGTCAACCCTATTGGCAAAGGGCATCTCAGGAACCTCACTCCAGTGGTTTGAGTCTTACCTATCAGATAGGTCCTTCAAAGTATCTTAGAGAGGTGAGGTGTCCAAGTTGCAACATCTAACTACTGGGGTGCCTCAGGGCTCAGTTCTTGGACCACTACTCTTCTCTGTCTACATGGCATCATTAGGTTCTGTCATTCAGAAACATGGCTTTTAAGGTTGAAACCTTGAGCAGATTAAAGAGGGAAACGGACTGCCAGAGAGTCGTCCTTAACCTCTCTGAGCTGCTTGAGCTTGGGACAGATTGTGCTGAGACTAAACCAAAGTCCAACCCAAACCTCCAGCCTCAGGACTTAATCTCCATGATTGGAAACACAGTTAGCAGTGTTCAGGTCCACATCCTGCCCAGCACATCACGGGACGGCCTGATCACCACCCAGAACTGTCTGAGCCCTTTAGTCCTACAAAACAGAGAAACATCAGAAACATAGTGTAAACTATGTTGTGACCATCTTGAAGAATAAAGTAGGTCAGTAGTGTAGTTGAAGGCTTTTTGACAATGAAAAACTGATTTTTTTTTTTTTATTTAGTTATTTTTTCCAGTGTAATGACAATTCCACTAGCACATTCACATTCATTTATTTTCATTACATGTACAATGTGTATTTTATTTTATTTTATTTTGTTATTTTATTTTATAATTTTTTTATCCTAGTATGGTCAAATATTATTATTTTTTTTAATTATTATTATTGTTTAGGATTTTTAGTAGTTTATTCATTTTCATTACATGTACAATGTGTATTTTATTTCATTTTGTTATTTTATTTTGTTATTTTTATTATTTTATTTTATTTTGTCCTAGTATGGTCAATTATTATTATTTTTTTTATTATTATTGTTTAGGATTTTTAGTAGTTTATTTATTTTTCTTATTATTTTATATTACTTTTTTTTTTATCAACAATTATACTTATTTTAAATATTTATATTTTATTATTTTTCCAGTGTAATGACAGTTGCACTAGCACATTCATAACATTTCAATACATGTATAATTTTTTATTATTTTTTTTATCCCAATGTGTTTTTATCAGGTATCACATTACTGTTTTTTTAGTATTTTGGTAGTTTATTGTTAATAGCATTTTTTTATATTTTATATTTAATTATTTTTCAATAATTATACTTATTTAAAATATTTGTTTTATTTTATTATTTTTTTCCAGTGTAATGACATTCATATATTTTGTGTGGTGTCAGATTCTTATTATTTTATATTACTTTTTTTTTATCAACAATTATACTTATTTTAAATATTTATATTTTATTATTTTTCCAGTGTAATGACAGTTGCACTAGCGCATTCATAACATTTCAATACATGTATAATTTTTTATTATTTTTTTTATCCCAATGTGTTTTTATCAGGTATCACATTACTGTTTTTTTAGTATTTTGGTAGTTTATTGTTAATAGCATTTTTTTATATTTTATATTTAATTATTTTTCAATAATTATACTTATTTAAAATATTTGTTTTATTTTATTATTTTTTTCCAGTGTAATGACATTCATATATTTTGTGTGGTGTCAGATTCAATAATTTTATTAGTATTTTAGTAGTTTATTTTTATGAGCATATTTGTATTATTTTGTTTTGTTTTTATGATTTATTTATCTCAGAGCAGTGGCAGTTGCACTAGCAAACTGAAAATCATTTTTTATATTATTATTATTATGTCCCATATTGCTAGCTGCACTAGCAACACCCAGATCATGGGTTTAACATAAATAAAAAACACTGAAAAGAAAAAAAAATAGCGAAGCATCTGCCACATGTGTAAATGCCTCTGGCTTCAAAGAGGATAAAAGAATGGTAAATAACCTCAAGAAAATACTACCATAACCAGGTGCAAAATCACAAAATGATCAGCAGTAAAAGCATGTAAACCTGTCCTAACCATCTGCAACATTTCTGTCAATTTAATATTTCATTCTGGGTGGCCAAACTGCTGTGACATGAACAAAGAAAGATTACTTGCTTTAAGAGTTTTGTTTGTTTGTTTGTTTGTTTTTTAGATTTTATTTTATTAATTAATTTTTATATTATATAATATTTTACATTTGTATTTGTTTTATATTTTATCTTATTCATTGAAGAAGTATAACATCTCATAAAAACTTTCACACTTTCGGACCTGTATGTCAAAAAAACTTTTATTTTTTTTATTTTATAAAACGATATATTAAAAAATATAGTTTAATAATAGTTTCATACTGGGTGGCCAAACTGCTGTCAAAAAAAAAATTATAATAATAATGTAATTATTTTTCACCTTTTCTTTTTTAACCATATATTTGCTTATATATTTTACTTTTTTTATGATGTCATTTTTTATATTTTATTTATTTGTTTTTCAAATATTTTTTATCAATTTGCAGAAGTTACAACCTTGTCTGCATCCTGAACAGGAGCTACATGACAAAGTGACCAGAAACATGTAAAGTTATCCTAACCATCTGCAACAGTTACACTTTATAATAATTTGCTTGTTTCTATTTCTGCTCTGTCACTGACAGAATAACATTACTTGTTACTGAATCTGCCTTGTCAGCACCTTTACTGAGAAAATACTTGTAACTGGATTGATCAGGCATCTTGAAGTCAAGTAAACAAGTTGTCTCCTCAGTGACAGATTTAAACCTGTAAACTATTAATTGCAAGTTCTGTCCTGTATAGATAACAGACTCCTCTAGTGGTCATAAAATAATAAGTGTAGTGATGTAACAGCACTGCAGTCTTCAGAGCCTCAGCTGTATGTGTGTCAGGAGATTCCTCATCAGATTCCTCACAGCAGTGTTAATGCCAATCAGTGGGTGTCAGGCTTATGTCAGGATTATTGACGATGTCAATCAAGATTGACAGTAATCCAGATGCACTGAAATGCTTCCCCGCTGTTAGACGTGCAGACGTGTTGTGAATAAAGGGCAGTGGCACCGTGATGATGCACGTGATAATGTCACGTGCAGGAATATTAGTCTGCTGCATCTCAAGACGTCTGTGGCTCAGCTCCCTCCGCCTCAATAAAAATGTCTGCTCACTAATAACAACATAAAAATAAACTGCAGGGATAAATATCATTGTTCTCATATATCACTACCAAATCCTTTCAGGATTTCAAGTTAAATAACTTAAACATGATTTAGGGCTGACAATTTCTTTCATTTTTTAGCAGGAGTTTGCAACCTGGAAATTTACTACATACAGCCATGCATGGAACATGGAAAGAAAAAAACTTGACCAAAGATGTAAATTCTTTTATCACGAAGGAGATGTTTGGCAAAATTTCCAATCCATTTGTTGTTGTTGTTTTTAATACAAATTATTTAGAAATGTTATTACAAAAACAGCACTTTTTTTCCTAGTGATCCTTTCTAGGTAACTCAAACGTTTTTTTTTTGTTTTTTTTTAAGTTTACTTGAATTTTTACTTGAAATAAATTACATTTTATTAATTATTCATAATTATTAATAATAGTAATTAACAGTTAGTTTAACTTGTACTAAAATAACTAAAACTAAAATGAACATTTGTAGAAAACTATAAATAATAATAAAAAATAAAATAAAAACGGTAAACTTCAACTAAAATTCCAAGTATATTATTTATACTAAAATAACACTATGTACAGAATCATTATGTACAGTACTTTTATTTTTATAACGAGTTATGAAAAATACTTGTGACTCATGCTCAAAAAACCAGCAGACAGGTATCCATTTTCAGAAGAGAAGAGGGTTGAAAATTTAACAAGACATTCACAAGTTCCTGTCAAACTATTTTTTTAAAGATACTTTATTTATTTTAATATAATTTATTGTATTTTATTGAAAAATATTGCTATGGAATGAGCAAAGGCCTACCTGTATTTGACCTACTGTATGTACATTATTTGTAATATTTTTTTATTTTTATCGTATCACTTTTGACTCCCTGAGAACAGAAACTTTGTGTCTGACTTGATTTGACAATTCTATTATTTCCCTTTACTTTTTGAACTTCCAAACTTTTTGGCCACGACTGCATTTCTGTGTTGAGGAACTGACAGTGCAACACCTCAGATGTCTGGCAGACTTAATGTGGATCCTGTGTGTTCATGCTGAAGGTCTCTTTGAAGCACAGCGCTCTCTCGCCTTTGATCCTTCCCTGATGTTTGCATCCCCCATTCCCTCCACGCAAGACAAGCTATGGTGGAGAAGAATGTGGTTAAATTACGCTCTCCTTAAAGTGCAAATCAATGCTAATGGAGAGGAATCAGACCGCCTACATGTATCTATTCTCATTAGTCTTCCAGTTCTTTGGACACGACACACCAGACAAAAACCAAACTACTTTGCCGAAGTGTGCAAGAGGGGGTTTTTAAACCTCTCAGCCAAAGCTTTGGGGAAAATCATCAAATAGCAGCTTCTGGGTATCAGCTGCACTAATTGAATGATGGCTAAATGGAAAACATTTTCGCTTTGTCACTACAGTATTTTTTTTCTTTGCTTTCCAAAATGAAGTTTGTCTTTAATCAGAGATTAAGATTCATTTTTCATACACGTAAATAACATATTTGATAAGGTACACTGGGAGTTTGGCTCGGGCTTCCCACAAATTCATTAATTAATTTTTTTTTTCAAGAATTTACATTAGTGAAATGCACTTAACCCAGTACATAATAAATGAAAATAATTAAGAACCAGGGACAAATAATGCTGGGTGTAAGAAATCACCAAGGACACCTTAATTGCTAGATAGTTTTTTTTTTCTTTATTAAAGTTAGCAGTGCATTCATCCATGTCTAATAGAAACCCCTTGTTGCTCTTAGCAAGCATGTCATTAAAAACACTAAGGGCCAGATTTACTAACAACTTGCACCAGTGCAAACCCTTGTTGCCGTTAAAAACTACCATCAGGATTTACTAAAGACACGCAGTGAAACATTAGCAATGTATTTAATGAATCACGCAAGGTGACTTACTGTGGTTTGTGATAGTCAATATTTTAATAATAAAATATAAAATACATATTTTTACTAAACTAACTTAAGCATTTAATCCTAATTTAGTACATTTTATTTATGGTTTATTGCTTAAATAAAAAAATATAAAAAAAAAATTGTATCCAGACTTGTAGATCTTTTTTTTCATTCCATATTTTGTACCCTGTTTGTGGAAATTAATTATCTATCATGTTCCAAGTATAAGATTGAATATGTAAGATCATGCACATCTGACATTGCAAAGCCTATAATAATCATGTTTGATTTCAGAGGAACTGTGAAATAAACATGTTGTCAAAATTCCAAATCCAGCTTTCCAAGCATTTTTTGTAAACTAAACAAAGGAAATGAAACATTCCACATCTTCTCAAAACTACTCTGTAGATTATAAAGACATCTGTTGATTTATAATCTTATCTCTGAAGAGCAATCCACATTCAGGAATTTTTTTTTTTAATTTACAAATGTACGTATGTCACAGTGAATTATGTATATATTTATATTACATATATATAAACATTACATTTTTATTAAAAAAAAATCCAACACCCATTGGCATTCTTTATTGCAGTTACATCTTACGTGTGACATTGGTTATCAACATGGCAAATCATTAGGCCAAAATCCAAAATGTTAATTTACAAATAAAGTGATATCTTGTGGTGTACCCCATGGCTCGATTCTGGGCCCTTTATGTATTATTAGATCTGTATTTACTTTGTGTAGCTGGCGTAATTAATTGAATCTGTTATCAGTATGCAGATGATGTGCAACTCCATTTTTTACTTTTCACTTGCATTTGTGTGCATATATAGCAATTTGTAAACAAATTTTTAAAATAGTTTATCATCATTATTAGTGGGAAAGGACATATTTTTCTATTGTATTCCAGTATAAAATTGTGAATTGTGCTCATTGTGCCAAAGTTGAGTACACATTCTTGTGATTAACGATTGTGCTTTAATTTTCCCCTGCAGACTAGCTGCAGTTCTCTGTGTTCATCTTTCCTCCTCCCTCTAATGAGCTGACACATGCCGATTAAAGACTCGTGACAGAAAAGAGGAGTGACGGTTGTTAATATGTCAGTGCCCTCGGCTAAATCTTGATGGCAGAGACACATGGGTGCTCTGACTTCTGAGTCTCTCTATGAGACAATAAAGCTGAAGAAGGTCGTAACGCATCTGGACCTGCCAGTCAGAAACCATATGCGGTCAAAGAGATCTTCCTAAAGCTACTTACCATTAAGAGTCTAGGGCTTAAAGGGGCCATAGGAAGGACAATTTTATTTATAGTTTATAGATCCATTGTAAGGGACCGTAACCCTTCATATGAATGTCTAAGTTGCATTTGAACTTTGAAAGAGACATTTTACAGCTGTCAATCCACTTTGGCTTTTATTTTGATCAGAGACTTGAAGGATAATTCTTCATGTTTTAAACTTTTGTAGCGTCTGGACCAATCAGACACACCATTTTTCATTTGATTTAACAAATCAATTATTCATTAGATTAACAAATCGTCACAGTCCTGTAGGATCTGTCTCACAACAGACCCACCTACATGATGGAGACACACACATCAAACTCGCTCATTCCATGGAAGGTTGTTGAGGTTCATTTCTTCCCCGCATCTGTAGTCGTAAAACTCATGCTCCATCGAGTAAGGTGAAAGCATTCCCTGGACTGTTTGGCTATATCTCAAGATAAGCTAAAAAGGACAGTACTTTAACGGTGCTTAAAATGGTTTTACGGGCTTGCAAAGAGCAGATAGAAATACCCTCATGACCAGTGGACGCATAAATTGCTAAACTCCGATCAACAAAAGAGACAATTTTATGGCTCCCTGTCCAGCAGGAGACTTTCCAGGAAATGTCCAGAGCTGACCTGATAGTGACCGGAGAACTTCAAGATCCTCTGACTCAAAACTGGTTCTTTTCATCGACCAATTTCAGCAAGGATCACTGGGACTTTCAGATTGCATCAAGCCTTTCTTTCAGACAGATGAGACTTGCAAGTATCCAAACTTAGTCTTATTAATTGATACATTAGGTATCATTTTCACCTTGTTACAAAGGTGTGTTTGAACTAAGAATCAGATTTTTCCCTCAGGTGTAAATCTGCTGAATATGCAAATGGTTCCATAATTTCATTCCTTATTTCTCTTCTCTGTACTGAGTTAAGCTTTAACCCTTTCCTATACCAACTGTATGCGTGTGTATGTGTATGTTAGACCAGTTTATGTGTTTATGTAGGATGTTAGACCAGTTTATGTGTTTATGTAGTATGTTAGACTAGTTTAAGTGTTTATGTAGTTAATAAAACCTTACTTGTATCACACTTGACGTGGTTCATTGTTTGCTCATAACTGGAGTCACTTAATCATGCAGATTTATGCTACAAGCTTTTGTAGAATTGTACAGTAAGGAAGTTATTTCCCTTAACCAGGAAATTAACGTTCTTAGAATTGACAAGACAGTTGACCCTGAGAGGTCAGCTAAATATCTACAGCGGATCTAAAATATTCACAATTAATTATAACTAGTTATTATTAATTATTCATATTAATATGAATATAAAAGCTGATTCGTTACACTTTTTATAAGATGTTACTTACCTTGTGAAAAAAATGTGTCACCTCCCTATACAAATGTATGATGTCATTAACACAATACAACATTTTTGCACACATTCCCTTCACATCTTATACACCAGTGTGTAAATGACATGATGCGTTGTCATCTAAATCATCTTATAATGCAGATGCTTTGAATGATGAACCATAGAGAATTAGGTTCTGTTACCAAGGTGATTATTTCCTCACATTATCCTTGATCTGGACTGAAGCTCACACTGAGAGGATAACACACTGAAAGCACCATCACACTACGATATCTGTTTTGGCAGCAACGCTGCACAGTAAACAAAGTATATAGCAATTTTAGTGGAAAATAATGCTGCAGTTTGTTGGATACTATAAGATATCTTACCGTATAAAAAGTGTATGACAAAATATATTGTGTAAAAAATATTACTAGCTTAATTTTCAATTTTTAATTGTTCAAAAAATACTTTAAAAATGTATATTTAAGAATGTGTACCGTTACAGTAAAGAGATGCGAAATGTGTTTTTTAAGATTATTATTTTAAAGGCATTTATTGCTATTCTGTTTAGTTTGTGGTTCATGCAAAGACCAATTTTGATAACATTTGTAACCATGTGACTTATTTTACTTTTTTTAATTAAAATTATTTTGATCAAAGAAGATTTTTATGGTTCAAGCTGGATGAAGTCATTAACACTCAATATATCTGTGAATTGTAAATATGCAGGTCCTACAGTGTAATCCCATAAAATCTGAAACACATGGGCATTATGGGGGATTTCAAAGGATTTGTAAATCACCTTTCAAGACTGTGTTCACAACAACACAAAAATGATTTTGTTTTTTTATTATTTTACACAACATAAGAACACAGCAGATGTTGTCTTTATGTACATGGTTTTTTATGCCTTAAAACAAAGGCAAAATCAATGTCACAGAAAAGAAAACGCTTTGATTTTTTAAAAAATATCAATTTAATAACAGGTCCCAGTATCAAGTCCTTATATAGTTGTTTTTTTCCTCTATAATATGCAGGAAATGTCATTTCCTTGAATAGAAAGGCTTTTTTGTGAAATCTCTTATGTTTCTTTCCATCCGTGTAACCGACACAAAGCTCGTATCCAGTAGGAGCCCCTGGTAAGAGGACACAGGAAGGCACCGATGCTTTCCTCTTACCGTGACGCTCGGCGTGTGCAGTGAAGATGGAGGCGTGTCTCTCTCGGGTGATTGATATGGATCTTGATCAGAGCGGCTCTCGCACCTCCCTCAAGGCAAATATCCACATTAATCCATGGGTTTCCAGAAAACATTAATAAAAAGACAGCAGAAAATATGATTTGCGGATGGAAACAAAAGAAATGGTGCAAAACGTGCACATTCATACGATCACACACATTTATATACTATGAGCGCCTATACACATCCACCCACACACACACACGGACGCACGTACACAATGAGATGCGGGCACTCCATCTAGTCTACAGCAGTCGTACATTCACACGGTGCTCTCTAGAATCCACTCTGAACTGGAAAATGCAGTTTTCTCACTGTCTAGATTCGAGTTTGCCATTTGGACTAGCATTCCGTTCACGGACATACTCCGCTTGCAAAACATGTTGCCCAGCTTCTGCGAGCCAATGTAGCAGTGATGTTTCGACAGGTTCTCGTTCAAAGAGTACCTGCGTTTAGCCCGTGCACCTTCCACGGGCAGTGTCATATACTTGGACGAAGATGGACGAGCCCTCCTTAAAATCGGAGTGTCTTTGAAGCGGGATGGAGGGGGTGGAGGGGTTGGGTCTGGCTGCTGAAGAGCGGTGGAGTTGTTGCGGTTGGTGTTTTGTGTCTCTGCGTTGAGCAGCGCCTCTACTTTGGGCTCAGCGCAGGCCGCCGGGATGGGCTTTGGCGCTGGTTTGCGCTTTGGCTTTAGTGACCCTGAAGAGCCGGGAGTCGTCCAGCTTTGGCTTACCAGGGAAGTGGAGGTGGAGCAGTCTGGGATGGAGGTCTCTGAGGTGTGGGTTTGGGAATCTGGAGGTGGAGGAAGAGGCACGGCTGAGCTCTTTTTGCACCCCTCGCCCTCCTCCAAGCTCAAAGCACCTTGTTTGGACGCGGACGGCGTGACAGTACAGCCCTGGGATTGTGCACCGTTAGTTTGCGAGTGCACGTCGGTGACCGAGGTCCCCTTGGCGGAGTCGCCGCTGTTGCACACCTTGTAGCGGATCATGAGGATGATGATGAAGATGAGGACAGAGGCGACGATTATGCCCCCAATGATGATGATCATAGTGCCACCCAAGAACTGGGATTGCATGAAGTGGCAACGCAGATATTCGGATTCGGTGGTAAACTGCACACAGCCCACAACTCGCGTAGCCGTCAGCGAGGTTATGCCGTCATCGTAAATGGCCAGCACGCAGAGGTCGTACTGCGTCCCGGCAGCCAGGTTATTCACCAGGAAGTTTTTACTCGTTGGGGGAATCATTCTGTTGTGTGAAGAAAAGAACAGTGTTAGAATAATACATTATATGTTTCATTCATCATTAATTTATTAAACTGCCTTACACCTTTTTAACAACCTCAAGAGTGGTACCAGTTCCTGCAAATTTTTAATTTACATTTTTTCCAGCTCAGCAGTAGCCCTGAGAGAGTAATCTCTTACATATATGTATAAGGGGTGGGGGGAAGTTTTAGGTACTGTAAACATTTCTACACTATTTAGCTTTTTTTTTGGCAATTCATGTACATAGACCTGCATTGTGACCATGGAAAGTAAAGAAAAGAAAAAAGAAGAAACAAAAAGAAAAGAAAAAAAAAGAAAAAAAAATCAAGCACTCTCTAAAGTAAAAAGTTTATAAAAACAGCTGATCTATCTATCTATCTATCTATCTATCTATCTATCTATCTATCTATCTATCTATCTATCTATCTATCTATCTATCAGTCTTGAAGTCTAGAATTTTTCGGAAATCATTGTTAAATGCAAGAAAAATTTCGGCTGCTTAATATTTCTGTGGAAACTGCGATATATATAGTCAGAATTCACCATTTATTTGGAAATAAATATTTTGTAACATTATAAATGTAATAATTATCTATCTATCTATCTATCTATCTATCTATCAGTCTTGAGTGGCATGATTTTTCGGAAATCATTGTTAAATGCAAGAAAAATTTCGGCTGCTTAATATTTCTGTGGAAACTGCGATATATATAGTCAGAATTCACCATTTATTTGGAAATAAATATTTTGTAACATTATAAATGTAATAATGCATTCTTGCTGAACAAACAGAATGAACTATTTAAAATAAAATAAAATAAAGTAAAATAAGGAGTTTAAAAATAACATTTATAATAAAATCACATTAAAAATATTACAAATTAAGTAATATTTAATAATAATAATAAAAAACTGACATTACTTCAAGGGGTCCAGTGGTATGATTCTCATTTTGGTTTGTGTTCAGGATTTAAAAACCCACACTAATATATGATTTTCATAATCTAAGCAGAGAGCAGGATAGAAAAGACCGCACATCAGAGGGCTCTATACAGGAATGCGTCGATACTAAGCTATTGATAAATATGCTAATATTCGAGTAGGATTTTCATTTGTGCATCAGGCTCAGGCACAAAGCATGCGGAGTAGGTATTATACTATTCTAAACATGTTACAATAAACATGTAAAACAAACTGGGACATCAGGACTATCTCTTATCTCTACCATGTTTACTCTGCTGCAGGCATGTTTAATCACATAATCTAGAGAGCGCAAGTCTCTAGCGGCTGTAAATCTGCTTTGGTGCTGTATCTACAGGAAGTCCTGCTGTACCTGCAGGAACCTGGGGTCTGCTATCACTCTCTGAACCGTTCACTTCAGACTTGAACAATAGCATCTCTTATCATCCTCCCCCCCCACCTGTCTCCTCTGCAGCCTGGCAAACATTCAGCTCATTCAGCCGGCTGAAAGAAGCGCTCTGTGATTTCCCATGCAAACCGACTGGATTTGGAGCACAAAGGTTCTCAGTAGAAGCGGCCTCGAGCCCCAGCCGGTCAGAGCGTTTCAGTGGTGAGAGCGGCCGCCGTCGTACATACAAATGAATGAGCCAAGCATTTTAATTGCAGGGCTGTTCTGAGTAACTCAAAGTGTGTTTAATGGTGTCAAGAGGCTAGTTGCTAGGGTCACATTTCACAAAATAGCTGAAAATATTTGCATGGCTCTACTGTTTGAGTAACTACTCATTTTATGCAGTGAGACTTGAATATATCCTATTTCTAGATGCTTCATTGTTAAATGTAACATCTAATTAGCTCTCTGCCTAGACTCTATTAGTGTCACTACGTCTGGATAGCATAAGTTTCCTCTTTGTGGAGGAGTTTCTCGATACTAGCAGGCAGTTGGCACTGTGAATGCAAAGAGGTTGAAAAGTTTACATTGCTTGGAAATGACAACAAATACTGGGTAAAAAAAGGACAGAGAGATTTCAATTAAAGTGTACACAATCTTACGCAAATTAAAAGCCAAGTGTTGAGCTAAATTCATACTTGAGTGAAAGTAAAAAGTTTCCACATTTAATTGTACTTAATATTTAATAGTAGTCTCAAGAGTGCTACTTACTTGGCTTGTGAAAAAGACAGGGGCAGGGGATTTCTCATTAAAGTAGCTTTGATGCTCAAACTGTGTAGAAGAGTCCTTTTTAGAATGGTTCTGTTGATGTTTTAGTTGTTCTTATACTGATCATTGATCACTTCAAGCCAGATTTGCTTAGGGTTATAACATGCACTGCAGTGGCGAGCGTTGACTTTTTTAACCGGGCATGCTGAGTGATAAGATTAAGCCCCCCTCCCCCCTCCTCATCGCTTTTAAGACACACTCAAAGAGGAAAACATTGTGGCAGGTGTTGTATGCACATTCCTACTTTATGTGTAAAAGAAATTCATCTCCAATCCTTCTTCTATAGTTTCAGGTTTATCCATAATTATTTGAATGCTAGAAAACAGCTGCTTTTCCGAGTAAAAACCGCCAAATAACGTAGTTACTTTATGATGCGTAATATTCAGAGGTTGGGGAGATGGGGGATTCCCCCGCACTATATGTCTCTGCATCGACTGAATGATTTATTTATTCATTCATTCATTCATTTATTTTTATAGTGAATAGGAGTTAAAACTACCACCCGGGTGACACTACTCTACACTACCCTATTTAAATTAAATAAATAAATAAATAAACAAAATAATAATATCTTTAAAATATTGCCAAGTAACGTTGCAAACAACAATAAAATCAGAAAAGGACTTTAATTGTATGCGACACAAGTATACGGAAAATTTTTTTTTTTCATATGATTTAGTCGAGTTTCAACAATCGAGATCTGACAGCAACAGCACATTTTTCCTTTTGTGCGAGCGCTTTGTGTGTATATATATATATATATTTTTTTTTTTTTGAGCTCAGTAAGCTCTTTAGTAAGAGGATAGATATGTGCCATGATGAGCAGTGAAATCTGTACTCTGTCCTTTGAAGGTCTAAATTCAATTAAAAGAACTAAACAGTGTGATTTTCTGCCTTAGTAACAGTCTTCAGTTTCAATAGAACATGAGAAAATTTTCCCATAAAATTATGAAGCACAATTAACTCAAGTATTTTACACCTCTGAGACATCAACACATATTCTGATGAGTAGTGAATCATGTACTTTGAAGATCTCAATGAAATTACAAGGAATAAAAAGTATGATTTCTGCCTTATAAATGTAATTGAGTGAAAATATTCACTTTCAATGGCTTAAAACTAAGCACAATTGAAAAATGAATGAAAGTTAAAGAAAAAAGAATTTAAAAAAAGAATACTGGTTATGCCCTTTTTCATACAATTATGAGTGCTGAAATCAAAATAAACTATTTTTTTCTTTAATGCACTTTCCTGACCTTGTTGTGCATGATCATCAGTGCACCTTATTCCAAAGAAAAAAACTTATTCTCCATGATCTTTTATCAAAATGCTTCCCCTGTGAAATGACCTTCCTTTTTCACTGACATCACAAGCCCCTCATACACCAAACTATAACATCCACACTGCAAGATCCAACCAATTTCTAATCCAGTATTCTGTATAACTCGGAAATACATTGTATTATGAAAATAAAATGTGAGTGACATTTCATATTGACTTACAGCTCAGAAGCAATAGTCGGAAGTAGTGCTGGGCAGTTATACCGGTTCATACCGAATGCCGGTGTTAATTTTTGTTATGATATATTTTGATTTTATCAGACGATGCCGCGATTATAAATGAGAGTGACTCCTGGTTAACATTAAAAGGGGTCGTGTTTAGTCACTATTTAGTGTGGTATTTTTTGACAATATTCACTCATCATGACAGTAAAATAGGGCATTCTAAGTCAATATACTGCAGTATTTCCTCTCTCAGTCAGTAGAAAATATGGTTAACACCCGGTCATGCATGAAAAAAAAAATACCGTCATGTACCATGAAACCGGTATAATTTTGAAAAATACCGTGATATAAATTTTTGGTCATACCGCCCAGCACTAGTCGGAAGGTTTCAGAACTGCAAGAATCAAAATAAGAGCCATCATCATTGTACCCATGAGCAAGACACTTAACCCCAGGTTTAACAGGGGATTGTCTCTGTAACAAGTTCATGGCACTTTTCTGCAGCTTTATCGGAGAAACAAATTCCACTGGCCTTGTTTTTGTGGCGAAAATTCGATTATAGTCTATATTTCACTGCGACCGGTCTGTTGCTAAATGTGTTAACTGAGAAGGGAGCACTTGATAACAGCATGGGGTATCAGCCAGCTGCTTCTCTAGTAAAAAATAGGTCGAGATGTATCTGTAGTCTTTCTGTGGGCTTCATTCTCATCATTTGTGAAAAGAGCTTCCCACACTATGTGCTCTGTACACAAATGATGAGGAAATGGCTTTGGTTCTGCAGTGTGTCTCATTGAACGGGAACGCTCATGGCCAGTGTGTGTTATTGTAATTAGCCGACTGTGGCTAATTTACAGCAGTCTATTGAGATAAAGTAAGCCAAAAAATGAATCTCTTTTTGATTCCCCCAAGTGAGTCTGCAAAGAACGTAATTATGAGAATGTATTAATGAGTACAGAGCATGTGAAAGGAAATATTGTTAGAGATAGCACTAAAACAGATTGGCTAACACACACAATGGTGCCTGAATATTATCAACGCTATAAACTACAGTGATTATTCAATTTTACACTTTAATATGCTCTTGGTAGACACTTTTGCTAATTGTATTCTGTCTTCAGTCTCCCAAATGCCCAAAACCTCTTTCAACCATCAAATCAGACCTGGTAAAACCAGCTTAGGCTAGTTTAAGCTGTCTCTTTCAGCAGAAATGCTGCAATAGATAACAAATGACAAAACAGCACTATGTTATCAAACACTCTTGTGTTTTCCAAACCCTCACTATGTCCGCCATTGGTCAGTTAAAGAGATAGTACCACCCCAACTCACTCTATTATGTTTAAATAAACAGCAACGTTTTGATAAATCCATTTTGATTTACAGTTTTTAGGAAATTAGTCTACAGATGTCTTATAGTTGTCACTTCATATCCTAGCAAATTCTAGGATAGAAAAATTTACTGAAAAACTCTAAAAATATAAAAACTTTAATAGTATAAACACTGAAAACCTTTAAAAGTGTAGCATTATAGTTAGAAAAAAATGTATGCAAACTAAAGGGGAAGTAGTGGCCTCATGGTTAGAGAGTTGGACTCGTAACCCGAAGGTTGCGGGTTCGAGTCTTGTACCGGCAGGGATTGTAGGTGGGTGAATGTACAGCGCTCTCTCCCACCTTCAATACCACGACTGAGGTGCCCTTGAGCAAGACACCGAACCCCCAACTGCTCCCTGGGCACTGCAGCATAAATGGCTGCCCCCTGCTGTGTTTGTTCACTGCTGTATGTGTGCACTTTGGATGGGTTAAATGCAGAGCCCTAATTCCAAGTATGGGTCACTTGGCCACATGTCACGTCACTAAAGGCTCAGATACACTATGACGGATCACAACCAAAAAAAGACAAAAACACTGCACAGTCTAAGAGCCAGGCTGCAAAATCTAATACAGAGAAAAACAGCATTATTCATTTAAAAGAAAATTAGAAATGGATTTCTATTCTACCATTTCACATGGACAGAAAGCACAGCATTGATCCATCTATCCATTAGAACAACACAAACTGGTGATGGATTTTTGTGCTAATGTACTAAATATAAGGTCCTTTTTCTCAACTGGTCTACATAACACCTTGCTGTTGACTCAAAGGGCAAAAGTCAGTTCAATCATGCATCTAGACTGATTGGGATTTTCAACTGCCCTTTAAACCAAATTGTTTGTTCTCCTCTTGCTGGTTGGTCTGAGAGTTTATTGTAAGATGGTTTCTTACATTTAAATCTACAAATTACAATCTACAAACCACATACTGATATATCAGCCTATTTTTATTTTAAATATTTGTGCTGCATTATTTACATGATAAAAATTATGTACACATTTAGTGAAATACTGATGGATTTATTGGATGAAGTATTGATGGTGTTTACTTCACACTGCTATTCTATAAATTATGAACTAAAATGTAAATCTAAAACGCTAACATCTGAAATTCAATCTGAAATGAGTGGCGTTTAAAAAAGTGTCATTAAGTTTCAAAAGCTGTGGCCATTCTGTTTATAGATCTAAAACAATGTGATACCAAAATTGGAATACGAATTCACTGTATCGTACACACATAATAATTCAGTTCAATCCTAAATTTTACTACTTGGTCATTTCATATTGGGAATAAGTTGTCCTTGTTAAGTTAATTGTTCTTATTGGGTTTCTTTTAAATGATGGTAGTGGAGCTTGAGACAGCAACGCTGCAAAAATAAAATTTTCTTTCTTAATATTTTTGTCTCGATTTTTCTTACTCCACTGGAAGATATGTTTACTTGTTTGAAGCAAAAACTAACCAAATTTGGATATTTTTTTTTTTTCATAAAGCAAGATATAATATCTTGAGTCATTTTACTTGTAAAGTAAACACATCTTAATTCCAGAATTTGTAGATATTTATACTAGAGATGCACAGATTGCAATTTTCTTGGCCGATTCCGATTTTTTTATTAGTGTGATCTGCCGATACCGATTATTGCCGATTCCGATTTTCTTTCTAAGAACTATAATTGACAGCATATACAAACAAAAATCTACTTTTCTCCAACGCAAAGTTTTATTTTCATAAAAAAACATGTAAAAAGTCAGTAATAAAATAAGAACACAAAAAAATTGCAAACAACAGCACAAATAAATGCAATAGAATAAAGAGGGCTATGAAACTAAGTTTTTCAGGTTAAGTAAGTATTTATTCAGGTAAGATTTAATTTTTACAATGAAGACTACAGAAATTAAAGTAATCAAATGTAAAATAACACTGTATGTGTTATTTTAAATACAGATTAATGCTTACCATTAAAGTTATAAAACGTATTCAGTCAAGAGCAGAAAGTGATTTTCTTTGTCTTTTGTTCTTTGATTAACATGACAGACAGCAGTAGGAATATTGCACTGCGGTCCCTTTAAGACTTTATCCACAGACCCAATATAGGGAGAAGGGTATAACTGCAGCCTGGAGATTCCAAATGGGGGCGGGAACCCCAAACTGGGTGGTAGCTCCAAAATAGGGCGTGGCTTCCTCCCATTGACAGACATGCACATGACACGCATGCGCAATTTTTCCCCCCAATCCACTTCAGTGCAAACTCTGCCCCACAGCTGATTCTAAAAATGTTATTGGTTGTGTCAATTAAAGTGTTGATTTCCTACACTATGCTATAAAAATGCTAACCCCTAAACCTACCCCACACCTGACCCCAACCTTAACCAGTGAAATTCAAAATCAAAGACCGCAATAGGAGAGCGCGTGGCATCAGCACTGGAAAGATAAGTTTGTCTTACTACTTTTAACGAAGATGATTGTGTGTTGACCATCTGCGTCTTACTTTCAGTTTCATTCGCTGCAGTTTTGCGAGTTGGCTTGCTGAAGAGATATACTCAGCTACTCAGTCTGACTAACATCATATAGCCTATAACACGCTCTCACGTTTATTATTTTATAATTTTGGGAGGAGTAAAATTTACATGTGTGGTTTCAACAACCAGATGCATTTACACTTGTCGAGTTTCATCTGGAATGTGGCCCAGACCACCTCCTGAAGTGGTTTGAGCGATCGGATTTATGTCAGTCTCGAATGCATTTTGGAGGGCATTTACACATGGTCTGTTCACGATCGGATAGCTATTTGATCAGAAAAAAATGCATGAAGTGACCAGGTGTAAACAGGCCTATGATACACAACATGCGTTCTCTTTCTCAACTATTTAACATTCCAAAACTGACTGTGTTTAACTGGATAGTCGCCAAGACGGGCATTTTGACATAATTTTGTATGTATTTGAAAGTTTTAGTGCAGTTAGCCACTCATTTTGGTATTTGTGGCTCACAAGCTGTTTGAGACTGAGTGCGGCTTGTGTGCGCTCCACTAATATACTGTATTGGCCCGAATATAAGACGACCCTGATTATAAGACGACCCCCCTTTTTCCAGATGTACCTTTTGGAAAAAGGCTTTTTAAAAACCAAATCTTGTTTTTTTCTCAGTAAAACACATTTTGTCTTCAATTATTTTCATATTGCATATTTTTCCTATTTTAATTTTTGTTTTGAAAGTATGGTAAAAATTGGTAAACTGTACCAACAATCACATTTTAAAAATATACACTTTTTGATATACCATAAAAAAAAAACAGGTAGCCCATCTGAATTAGGACATTTAGGCTATCCATCTAATAGTAGCCTACCAAAATCTTTAGTTAAAAAGTTAAATCTTACTGTAGTCTTCAAATCTGTGTACTGTCTTACGTTTTAAAATCACAAAGGGAGTTTGGTCGCAATCTTTACAACACGCATTTACGTATTTCATGGCACACTCGTTTATGCATATTTGGCGCCACCTATTGTTGTGGGTGTATTATTGACATGTCAAAGTCTAGACCCTGAATATAAGACGGCCGCGTTTTTTCAGATGTATTTCCAAGGAAAAAACATTGTCTTATATTCGGGTCAATACGGTAGATCAGTGGTGGTGCGCGCGCGTTTGGTATAAGCGCGAAACCTGCGGGAATGACAAAAATAATGCGCAATACAAGCACTATTTAACCGGAGCAAATGAGATGTGTGTGAGAGAGAAGGGGTCGTCGGAGAGAAGAGAGCGAGAATGCGCAGCTGACGTTATTGCCTGTGCCGCTGGTAACAAAACGGATCGGGGCCGATCATGAGGAAAATCGTCCGATTCCGATCCCTGACCGATCGATCGGTGCATCTCTAATTTATACTATAAAACAAGACAAAAATACTAAGGAAGAAAATAATTTTTTGCAGTGAAAGCCAAACAAGTAAAACGAACAAAGAAACAGAACAAAAAAAAAAATAAATAAATTTCTAACAACAACTGTTCGAAATACACTAAAAATGTATACACATCTAGCTTACTTCCTAATAATATACTTTTCTAATAAACCTGGCATTGTATAATACAAATACTCTTCTTCGGTAAGTTGATTTGGATAAAAGCATCTGCTAAATGCATAAATGTAAAAGTAAGTATTTCTCACCTGTAAACAAGAGAGTCATCGTAGGTTCCATTATACTGAATCTGAAACATGCGTATTCCAGGTATATTCCTCTGGAAGTTAAATTTAATGAGTGCTGTGGACGAAGTGGCTTCTGCCATAACCACCCTCTTATCGGAGTTGGTCTTGACATCGCCGGTGTGGTTGCTGCCGTTTGCTCCTGCCCTTGTCGAAGTGGAGATGTCAGAAGATCCCGGGTCAGGCTCTTGGATGTTATTGGTGCTGTTGCTAATGTGTGGAAGCTTGATGATGACCAGCTCCACGGTCTGGTGGGCCTCCCCGGCAGGATTCGAGGAAATGCACGTGAAAGAGCCTGTGTCCTTTACTGTGCTTATAAGGATGTCCAATGTGCCATTGTTGTAAACCAGGGTGCGTGACGAGTTTGAAACCAACTTCCCATCGGGAGATATCCAGTGAATGGCAGGTTCTGGATCTCCCCTGGCTTTGCACTTCAACGCAACCCGTTGGCCCTCCAGGACCCTCATCTCGTGAGAGTGGCGGGTGATGAGGGGCGGCTCGC
The DNA here is from genome assembly GCF_001515645.1 of Sinocyclocheilus grahami. Classification (NCBI taxonomy): domain Eukaryota; kingdom Metazoa; phylum Chordata; class Actinopteri; order Cypriniformes; family Cyprinidae; genus Sinocyclocheilus; species Sinocyclocheilus grahami. Next base: position 67,639 of record NW_015506430.1, on the reverse strand, counting down.
AGAGGAACTCCTCCTCCGGGATGGACCAGAAATAGCGTCCAGAAAGGTGCGAAGGTGTGGCGCAGGTCTCCAGGTCGTCCTCACGATTGAGCCGCCGAAGCCACAGCAGCTCACAGTTGCAGTGTAAAGGATTTCCTCCAAAGCTCAGAGCGAAAGAGGAGGGATTCAGTATGCCAGACGTGGCCAGAACCTGCGCCCGCTGGAAAAGTGGGTCCGGTGGAAGCTTCTGGAGCTTGTTGGAGGTCACGTCCAAGCGGTTGAGCTTCTGTAGGAGGGAAAAAGTCCCCTCAGGAATGTATTCGATCATGTTGTGGTCCAGACTAAGAGTGTGTAGGCTGGTCATCTTTTGAATGGCCTCCCAGGGGATGGTCTCCAGGTTGTTGTAGGATAAGTCCAGTTCTTCGAGGGCTAGTAGGTCGTTAAAGGCTCCCATGTGGATGAGGGTCAGTTGGTTGTTGTTCAGAATCAGGTGATGCAGCTTAGACATGCCATTGAAGGTATCATTGGCTATTCGTGTCAACCGGTTGTGGTCTAGATGCAAGGCTCGTAAGTTCTCCAAGTCCGCGAACGCATGTGGAGTGATGTAACTTATTGTATTCCTTGACAAAGTAAGATCCACCAACTTGGTCATGTTGGCCAAGTCTTTCCGTTTTATGCTGGTGACAAAGTTATCAGCTAGCCGGAGCTCCACGGTGTGCCTGTCGATGTTGGGCGGAACAAAGAGCAACCCTTTTTTGGCACAGAGTGTTGCGAGGTTGGGGGATAGAACTTGACAGACGCAGCGCTTCGGACAGATCTGGGCCTTCACTGCCATTCCAATAACCAACAAGCAGACAAGCAGTTTTTCCATTGTAAATCAGGTTTTTACACCTAGGGAAATGAGAGAGAAAAAGACGAAGCGTGTGATTAATATGCTACTGTGCCTTTGAACTACAATTTTAAGCAAAGTAGGCCTTTATTCAGTTAGAGCATAATTGCATTTGTAGATGTTTATCAAACACCAGTGCTTTGCACAGCCATAATGCATGTGATAACAGCAGGCCATTGGTTATCCTGCAGTCATTTCAGGAAGTGTGATAAACAGTTCATCTTGCACAAACAAAACCCCATGTCAGATGTAAGATATCAGCAGTTTTGTAACACAGCAGTAACATTCCCAAGCTCAAGAATCAATGTTGCCAGAGCTGAAAAGAAAAACAAGCATCCTGCTCTGATAAAACATGTCCAAAATAAGTGACTCACCAAAAATCATTTTTGTCAGATCATTCTTTTGCAGCGTTAATTAGGAATATTTCCCATGCTTGTGCAGACTCTAAATCAATATGTAGTTAAAACTAAAACAAAAAAAATATTAATTATTTTGACAGCTAAAGGAAGTTTTTTTGTTTGTTTGTTTTTAGACCAGTGTATCAAGCATTTTTAGCTAAATTTAAAAGCAGTCACATATTTTCATGTATAAAGACCCATTTATACTGTGTGTAAAAAAAACAACAAAAATAAAATAAAATAAAAGCGTGATATTATAAAGGCAAAGTGTTTTCCCAAATTAAATTTATGGACTTACAGGTCATTGTGCTAAACCCAAAACAACTGATTAAAATATTACCTGCAAAATACTTTGTACTACAACAGAATATTTTCTTATTTTTTTCACTTAATATTAAAATATAAAAGAAACATTTTTATTTATTTTTTTTTTATGGAGGAACACTTTCTATGTTGTATCCTGGGACACAAACACAAACTATGCTTCCACATATTCACAGTGCAAAGGATTTGCTTCTTTCACAAAGCTATATGTATATTTGCTTTCTTCTAATTACTTTAAAAATACACATTAATTTCACAGACCACCTAGCATCACTTGCAGCTCCCTGAGGGTCTGCGGACCCCAGTTTGAAAATCACTGATATAAAGTGCAGTTTGAACAGCAGGTGGGGAGATTTGACAGCTGTGATTAGTGGTTAGTCACACTTTATTGTGATATGGCCGCTAATCACTAGCTAGTCCAAATACACGACTGGAAATAAGCCCAAAAATGCAACCACTTGCCCATATTTATAAGCAACTTTATAAAAAAACAGGCCCAAAGTAGCTTATAATAAGTGCTCATGGCAACGCCGCTCAAAATAGATCGATGCAGTATCTAAAGGAGTGTGGGTTTATTTCAGGCAATACACATGGCTAACAAACATCATGCACACTACAGGAATTATTTTAACACTTCACTTTATTAGTGGCAAATTAAGAACAACATTAATTCATTCTAAACCCAATATGCTCTTTTCATCTTTGATTTCAAGGGTTTTAACACAACATCTTCCTTGTCTCACTTTCTCACACTTCTCTCGAAGGTGTGTGACTCATTCTTTCCTACTGTAGAGTCCTTCACTCTCCATTAGAACTGTGTGGGTGCGCAGAAGAGCTGTTTCATAATGACCGTGTGTGTGAACAGGGAACACTTTTGCAAGACCCTGACCCAGTGGGGGCAACTGTATTATATTTAATTATATAATTATGCTGAGTTGAGTATGTAATGACACAATATGGGGTCTAACAACTCTGCACTCATAGAGAGTACTGCATTAAAATCAGCCATCATTAAATGGTAAGAGAAGCTGACATCAGACTATGAAATCATGAGGAGACGGTCTGAGCATTAGACCTGGAATTACCCGAAGAAGCATGATCATTGATTGATTATGTCATCTTTCTGGATAGGATAGTATATCTCAAATATGATCATTTGTTATTGTTTATTTACCCTCATGTCATTCCATACAATGAAACTGAATAGTTATGGAGGGCTGTTACAGACCAAAACTGACAAAAAAAAAGCATAATAAAATTACTGTAAAAGAAGTCCATATGAATCATGTGCAACATTCAAAGCCTCAAAGTCATACGAAAGCTTTGGAAATTTTCCCTTCCATCACAATAGACATCATACCAGGCTTGATATCAAAAAGGCTTTTTGGTTTTTGTGCCTGGTATCCAATCAAGACAAAATTTATGAAAGGGAAAAAATGTGATGAAAGGGAAGATTTACCATAAACAGTTAGCTTGTCTGTTTCATGCACATAACATTTTACCTTCATTTATGACACCTTTATGTTGCTTTCTAGTCATTTTTGGAGCTTTCAGTATTATATTATTATACTATTACAGTATTTATTATATAATATTAAAGTATTTATTAATATTTTGAATTAGCTTTTATTTTTATATTTTCAGTATTCATTTAAATTTTTGTTTAACTATTAGTAACTGCTTTGGTACATATGATTTTGTATACTGAACTTTTTATATTTCTATTTAGCTTTAATTTATTTATTTCAGACTTTATTCAGTCGGAGTAATTGTAGTACTTCAACCTATTTTATTAGTTAGTTGCCAAGGCAACATTACAGTTTATTTCAGCTTTATTTCCAATAACAAAAATTTGTAATAGTTTTACTTTTTAGTCTGGTGTCAATATCCTGTCTAACAGCATCTTGTGTGCTTCTCGGAAGAAAGACAATCATACAGGTTTGAAACAACATGAGAGTGTGTTTATTTTTGGGCATTCCTTTGAGTGTAAAAGATGATGGAAAGATGATTTTTGAACATGGCTGGACAAGATAAAATACTCCCTTGCTCTCACTTGAAAGACTCATCAGGTGAAACTATCTTCAGCACACAGTGAAACTCACAAGAGTACCACAGACCCGATGCTGCCACCCAGTCACACAGCAAATGCAAAGATTGTGTACTGCAAGTCTTCACTATTGATTTTCATTCCACCCTGCGGACAGGACGAAGCAGCCTGATTTGAGTGAGCAAGAGAGAAAGGGCAGGAAAAAGGAAAGAGCGAGAGAGACAGAGAAATATGATGCCGTAATGGAGACTGATGTGCTGTGCATATGAACAACAGGGAATAGTATGTAGAGTGTATGATTCATGCCAGTGGTTCTGATTCACGAGCCCTGACTCTTCACCAGTGCAGTAAAGCATAAGAGGCCTCGGCAGATGTGCATTATGTTTTGCCTCAAGATGAACTGAATAATGTGTTCAAGCCACATGGTTACGCAAGGATCAGTGTAGAAAAACTACTTTTTAGACTGCTTTATGACGTAATAGGACACAATCCCATTCGTGTTATCTATATGGTCTAAAAACCTACACTGTATAGGAATCTAAAGCAAGTTGTAAAGGTGCTTGATCAGATAATTCCCAGTAGTTATCAGAAATTATCCAAGGCGCTGTTTATATCACTAAAGGAGACAATTCCACCAATTGTTCTGGCATTACCTGTGACAATGACAACCTCATCACGGATGTTGATTAAACCTGTTAAGTTGTGACAAATATTCATAAAGAACACCACAGACTAACTAAAATGTGTTCATTTATGATCCAAGCTTACAACACCCAGAAATCTTCTCTTCCATCACCCTTCTTTATCATTTATGAATGCAGATTTGAGAATTACCACATTTGCATTTCTCAATTCTTTAACAAACTTAAATAGAGACAAACTACTGAACAATAGGCCTAATTATTCTGCATATTTTATGCTTCATTAAGGGCATCTAAGTGATAAAAATATTCAAAAAAGAAATGTTTTTGACAAAATATCAGTCTAAAAAAAAGAAAAAAACTTTGTTTTACTTTGTTCTTCTTCCAATCCAGTTTGAATTCATGACTTCAGCATTTTGTGGTGTGATGTGTGGAATATCGGATACTTCATGCACTCAACTGTCGCAGCTTTAATTACGTAGCGGGGGCTGGTGGGGGGAGGCTTGGTAAATATATTTAATTTATACACTATACACGGTTCAATGCATAGTGCCTAAGTACATAGTGTATAAGCGCATACTGAATAGTGCGTCATTTGGGACACAGATACAGTCTACACAAAACAGTAGGTGAAAAGTACCTGGATTACCTACTATTTCCAGTCAGATTCTCAAGTGTGCATCTGATGGATACTTTACTGTTCTATGTGAGAATGGCAGTGAAGTGACGCAGCTGACTCTGCTACATAGTAGCAGACTGACACTATGACGGATGTAGTACATCTGGATTACATTCGTACTTCACACAGTCATACTATATAGAACATACATTTTTATGGCCACAAACCAATTACTGACTCAAAGCAAGTACCTACTTGGATATTATGTGATTTTGGATGCAACCATGGTTTCACATCTTGTATATACTGATGACATTTATTTTGGAATTGACTTATAAATGTATAGGCTTATAAACAGAATACAACCATGCTGCATACTGCTGCAATATGCATACTGTGCACAATATGCACATTTTCTGTATGCATTGAATACCCAGGTGACCCATTACATTTGCAACTGTGTGGAATACTACATCCCACAATGCACCCGTGTAATGGATGAATCAGTGGTAATATTAGATGTGATGCACGCCTTTCTTGACTCATTCTATCAGAATGCTAAATGTTAGACATGTTTACACAAAAATCAAACTGCAAATCTACTGTCTATTGTTTACAAGAATTTAAGAGCTAACAATATATAATTCTAAGAATATAGAATTGTAAGCCTGAACATTGTTTGAAGATGTATATTAATCTGCATTGTTTGGCTAAATAAACCATGCATGGGATCCGGTATCTTACATAATCTCAATCTAATGAAACAACATCAGCAATCCCTCCCAAAATGCAAGCTCCGGATCCAAACACATACTGATGTAAAAATATCACTGATCTCATTAAAATCCTCTCTAGTCTGTTTAAATATGCCAAACAAAAAGTCACTTTGTATTATTCTGTATGACAAGTGACCACACTGAATATCAAGTAGATGATGTATGCACAACAAACACTCATGAAAAGCATAATGATAGCTACTGTAATGAGCAAGCTGAAGAGTGCTGTCAGTCACTTTGACAGGAAGCAATTGCCTTGCACTTCACTGTGAAGAGCAGCCCCAAGACAAACACTTGCTAATCAAGCATGTCTGAGAGAGTATGGATGTTTCACCCCACCACGGCCCTTAATGAAGTGAGGCGCTCGGTTAAACCATAACATGTACGCCATGCAGCTCCTCTGTGGTTCTTTATGCAGGGGTGTGAATCCGCCACAGTCCTGAGATGGGAAACTGTACAAACAATGATGTGGGGAAGGATCATAATTTCTGCATGTTAAATAGCTAAATGCAATCATTCAGACTGTTCTGTGGGGCAGGAGAATACTATTAAATGTACAGTACATTGCAAATTAAATCTGATGTTATTCTGATATATCCATATTCATGACTTGTATGATTGTAAAATATGATCTAATTTTATGATCAAGGAGTGAGCAATACTAATGAACAAAATGTATTTAATCAATTTTCAACTATTTTTAGGTGTACAAAAAATCTTATGCTGATTGATATTGCAAAGTGGTATTTCTTATAATGTTTTAACATACAGTAAAAAGTAATTGTGACTTTTTATCTCAAAATTCTGACCTTTTTCTATCTATCTATCTATCTATCTATCTATCTATCTATCTATCTATCTATCTATCTATCTATCTATCTATCTATCTATCTATCTATCTATCTATCTATCCATCGAAACATCCCATTGCAGAAACAAGCTTCTGGGTGCAGGAAGCATGTATGTGTATTGTGTTTGTAATAACTGTGTGTTGACCTGAGATAGACAGAGAGAATGAAAAAGACATGATGCACAGAATCCCATGATTAACATGCATCATTTATATGATAAAACATAAAAACTGCTCCATAATTTACATTGGTCATATTTTACACACAATGCACACATGCATTTTTAAACGCCCTAAAAGGAGATGTTTTCCTTACTGAAAATATTATCATAAATATTTAACACGTCAACACAACAGAGATGCGGAGCAGGATAAGGAAAAAGAAAAGGAAAAAAGAGAGACCGAAAAATAGAAAGAGAAAGATGTAAAACTCATTCTGCAAAACTCTCACAAGATTGACATTTGGTGCTATGAGGGGGTCAGGTTTTAACCATTTAACCCTGCTGGTAGATGACATAACTGCAGTCAAGAAGCATTTTCTCCATTGACAGTCATTCAAAAGTAGCCATGTATTCTTACAAAATGTATCTACAAATCACAAAGATTTTGTCAGTGTGTTTTTTTTTATTTTTTTTTTATTAAGTAGGTCTTTAATATCTGCATAAAAGTATAACAGACCTCCTTGGTTGAATGCACATTTACAGCATGATTACGGATGGACTAATGGATGATATCAAATTCTTACAATATATTTGCAATAATCTGCAATCAAAACACAGTAAAATCCATTTAAAGGTGATAGTTCACCTAAAAATGAAAATTCTGTCATCATATCCTCACCCTCAAGTTATTGTATGAGCTTCTGGTTACACTTTATTTTAAGGTGTCCTTGTTACAGTGTAATTGCACACTTAAGTACTGAGTAATATTATTTAACTACATGTACTTACTATATGGTTAGGGTTAGAATTAGGGTTACTTGTATGTAATTATGCATAGGTTATTGTTATTAATATAGTAAGTACATGTAACGTGTAACAAGGACTCCTTAAAATAAAGTGTTACCAAGTTTCTTTCTTCTGTGGATCATGAAATAATATATTTTGTGGGTAAAAACAGTTGGTGGTCTCCATTTACATTTTTCTCATACCATGGAAGTCAGTAAGTAACAGCAACTGTTTGGTTGGAAATTCATACAGGTTTGGAACAACTTGAGGGATTTACATTTTTAAGTGAACTAAAAATGTGTTTGTATAAAATGAAATTATACAAAATAGGTATTGTCAGGCATTACTCATTTCCATACACGTTCTCCCACTTTTGTCTAAGTATAAAATGTTGTGACTGCTCACCTCCCATTTATTTAAGGTAAATTCTAGCTAAATTTTATATTTACAGGTTCACCTGAGTTTGCACAGGCCAAGAATGAGATCCATTTGCACAAGTACTGTATTCCCAACACCACAAACCAAAATGTGGCACAATGTGAAATCCCATTTCTGGCCCATTTGCACTATGAACAGTGATGCACTGCAGATGTCAGCCTAAAGATGTTTTTGAAGAAAAATGTGGAGACTTTTGCTCCAACGGCTGGGAGGGAGGCTGACTTGTTCTGGAGGATGTAGATCCAGACTTCAACAGGAAGAGAAATGAAGCTGCATTTTTTTCCTCACGCTAAGTGATGGCAGCAGCATTTTTCAGGCTGCTTATTCAAGATTAATCAACACCTAATGGCAAAACAGAGTGCTAAAATCTCCATAAAAGAGAGAAGGGTACAGACTAAGAGAGATGGATTGAAATACAGAAAGGGAAAAAAAGAAACATCAACACATCCGCAGTAGTTGCCTGGAGCAATGACCAGCCTCAGCATCACTCCCACTGACACACACGCACAGGAACACAATAAGACAGAATCCTTACTAAACATCTCTTACTGCATTCCCTCCATCCTTCTCTATAATTTCCTTCTGTCTAGCCTTTTCCCCTCAGCTCATCTACTGCCTTCCCTAACTTTTTGCTTCCTCCCCCACAGGAAAACAAGAACACAAATGAGATCTTTTTGAATATCTCAGGTATTTTTTCTAATCAAATGAAGGATTTAGCTGATATCTGCTACAACACAGATCTTTTCTTTGACATAAAGACCCTATAATCTCTCTAAACTATGAAGTCAGAATGTATTTCAATAATCACATAGTTAAGAGAAATCATAATCAATTTCTTTATTTTCTTAACAGTTTCTCCTAGATGGCAATACGATTACATTAATAATTTGGAGTCTCTTGCTTGTCAGATTCTTCTGCTGAGAAAAAAATACCTCAGTAATCTCACTTCTCCACAAGAGTTTCAGAAAAGATCTGCACAATCCCACACAAATCACAAATTATTTTAATACTGAAAGTTTTTAATATCTACATTTTTCATTCCAGAGGATGGAAGCCTGTTTCTTTGACAATTTGACAATTGACAATTTCTACTTTTTTCTCACACTTCTTTCCTTGCAATTCTGAGAAAACATCGTCAAAATTGTCAGAAATAAACTCAGAATTCTGAGAAACAAAGTTGTATATCACAATTCTGTTCATATCTAGCAATTTGGGGGGGGGGGGACAGACTTGTATTTATTTATTTTTATTCCATTGTGGAAATGTGCTCCCATAGGATTGCTGTGAAATAAACTTTCATTAATTTGTAATCTGGAACAAATTATATAGCTATTAAAAGGTTTAACATTTTAGTCTTCGGCTTCTCGGATATTTATTCTAAGAAAAAGACCACATTAATCTCTACAAAAACTCAATTTAATAAACTGTGCTCATATTTACTCAAAGCCAGTATGAACTTCTCCCAAATTCTCCCAAAACCAAACTTGTCTGTGTTACAAAATCCACATACATTGTATAAGCAATACTCATGAATACTGTAAGTCAACATTTGTATTATTTGTGTCTATGTTTGTCAGACATAGACTGCTAAGAGTTACAGCAGAATGAGAAAAAAACAAAAACAAAACAAAACAAAAAAACAACAACTGAGAATTAAATTAAGTCTACAAAGAGCAACCTCTAAGTAACACATGTTTCTCTGAGTGATTTAGCAGGTGCCCCACTTTTATAACTTCCTCTTTTTTGTCTCTTCTGCCATTGTATGAAAATATGTCAAACTAAAGCAATAGTTTACACCTCTTCCTACTCTGCCAACTTTCCCCAATTTTCTGGAGTTACGCTTTAGAGGAGCAGAGTGCAGCAATCATGAAAAATCTGTGCTCTGGAAAGATAACCTATTGTTCAGCACTGATCAAACCCTGAGAAAGAAAAGACTGTGTGACTGTGTGTGCGTATCAGAGACGGGAACAACAGCTCGACAGCAAGAGAGCTGGCACGCAGGTCACTTAATTGGAAGAGAAAATGAATTCGGCGTTGCATACGATGGGATGAATTTTAATAAAGCACATGAAGCTTGTGACAGGACAGATCCTATCAGGGGAATCTCATTTCTCTTTTGGTCTCTGTGCAATGTCTGGTGTCTGAGCATGAGCAGATGCATCTATGCCCAGTGAACCTTTTAACGCCACCAGTTTATTATAAGTAGCATTTAAGTGAAGCATTAATGTGGTTTTACCATAGTAAGGGGGTACTGTTAGTACCAAAAAAAACCTCTTAATTGTCATAAAACACTGCTTTATAATGATGGCCACCACTAATGATTTAAATATTCTATTAAAAATAACAATCACAAGTAATCTAGCTTTCTATAATAAGAAACAAATGAAAGGCTACAGATATGAAAACAGCTTACCAATGACTCACAGATGAGAAATACTGCTCCTAATTTTACATTCCTGTGAAATAATTATTTCATTAGCCAAACTATAGGATGTTTATGGTTGCTGAGCAACATACCAACTTGGCTCATTTCTATCGAATTCAACTGATGTGCGGTCACAGGTGTGCATAAATCAGCTAATGAAAACAGCTTCAAACATAGCTGATCCAATCAAAATTTAGAGCCAGAACTATAATAAAATGGTTTTCTGTTATAGTATCATAAAACGTGAATAGTTATAAAGCTGTACGGACCAACCAATGAGAAATATTGGATTACTTGTGATGTGTCTCTTCTAGAGTTCTTCGAAGAGATCTCAACAGTGTCTAAAACTTTTAAGATCAGCCAAGATGGCAAAGTCTACTATCTAAAATCAAAAAGAAAAAAAAAGATAAGAAATAACAAATTTGTCAACAATAATTATAAATCCTAGGGAATTTAGCACCGTTAATTTCAAAACGTTTTCGTAGTGATGCAATACAAGGACCAAAAATAACTGTTCAGTGAACAATTCTTGAAAGAACCTTTCTTGCGATGGAAAGATTCCATGTTCTTAAAAACAAAGGTTCCCAAAAGAACCTTTTAGTTCTTAAAAGAACAATGTTTTCTTAGAGCATTTTCAAATGTTCTAAGAACATGTTAAAATCTAATGAACCTCTTTTCACTATAAAGAACCTTTTGTGCAATTGAAAGTTTTTACACTTTAAAAAAATAAAGGCTCCAAAAGGATTTTTTTGCAATGATGCCATAGAAGAACCATTTTTGGTTCCCCTAATGAACCATTTTGAAAAACATTTAAAAAATGTAAAGAACCTTTTTCCAATGTAAAGAACCTTTTCTGCATTTGAAAGGTTCCATGGATGATCAAGGTTCTTAGAACCATCAATGCCAATAAAGAACCTTTTTTTTAAGAGTGTATGGATGTTAAAGGTTCATGGAACCACAGATGCCAATACAAACATTTATTTTTAAGAGTGTAGAAGAGACAAAGTTGATACCTCAATTAAACATAATGGAGATGGCCACTAAATCTCCAAAGCTTTGCAAGAGTGACCTCAGAGCAGTTGATTTAAATTGGAAACCGCACCTAACCACTTAGAAGCAAACACGACTTGAGCCAACGCTGTATGCCAAGCAACCTGAGACTCATCTTGACGACAAGTGTGTGCATGTGCATGCTGGCATATGTTAATAAGGTCTCTGTGTGGGATCATGTGTCTGATGACTGAAGCTCAGCGGGAGCTGTTCTGTTCTGTCTAGCTGTCAGTGTTTGACCCAGTGCATCTACACACACACACAAACACACACCAACTCGAGCCCTTTTCTGGTGACTCTTTGGCTTCTCGCGGCCCCCCGTAGCCTGCCTCTCACAGCTCGTTAGAAGATCCTTCACCCCCCGCTGGGCTTCCGCCCACCTTGGCCGCTGATCACAACCGATGGAGAAAGCCAGCATCATTGGCTCAAGCTGGGATAGGGGAGAGAAGCCGGCGAGTGTGGACAGAGAGAAAGGCCTCCAGATACTTATGCTGGACTGCCACCACAACCCCATCGCTTTTGAAGCAGAGGACCCAGAACTCTTTGATCTGTAACAGAGCATCTGTAAGCACCTCCACTGGGAAATGAGTGTGAAAAGATTGGTAACCAGAAGGTGATAGGTTGAAATCCCTCTTCACCTTATTACCGTGACACTAGTCTCAGCCTCACTGACCGCCCACAGTCTGTTCACAGACCGCCTGATGCATATTGCACACATAAATGGCAAAATCTCAAGCTCACTTCTGATTGGCTGGCTTCATGTTTACAAGTCATGTTTACAAAACACAACACACACTTTTGAGAAAAAAACTATCCACAGGATTTGCCAAAGTTTGCCAGGATATTGGTTCCAAATTTTGTAGACTACATACCCATACCTGTTAGGTTTCAACACCGCGATACCAGTCGGTACTGAAATTTAAAAAACGTAAATTTCCTGCTAACATTTGTGCGCTCTGGACCTGCTGACAGACGCCTGCTTTCAAATGCTCCCGTGTGCTTCTGTGTGAGCGCTCGGTGAAGAGCATATCTGTTGACCGTGTGAACACAATAGCAAGTCAGCAATGTTTAAGAATCTGTTCAACAGCGCCCAAATGTTAGCAGGAAATGGACGTTTTTAAAATTTTAGTACCGACTGGTATCACGGTGGGTACTTTTGACAACACTATTTCAAAATATGAAACCATTCATTGTTCAAATTGAAGACCAAGGGCCAGTTCTACTAAACAGGGCAAATTAGTGCGACATTTTCGAAACAGCGCTGATGGGTGTGGACATTTCTGCGGGTGATTTACTAACAATGCGCCTTCCGCCGGAACTGCTTCAGTGTATGACAGTCAGCGGAAGTGAGAGAAAAGTGTTTATTACATTTGAAATATGGATATTTTTCTTACAAAAACACATGAATTTGCTACAGGGGGCCTTTATTCATCCCCCGGAGCCGTCTGCGGCACGTTTTATTATGAATGCGAGAGCTTTATTTGACGACTTGTGGACTGTTCAACTGCAACACCTGCTGACTGCAATGATAGAGCTTGGAATAGCCAGGGCAATTTTTTATATAACTCCGACTGGATTCATCTGAAAGAAGAAAGTCATATACGCCTAGGATGCTTCGAGGGTAAGTAAAACACTTTTCATTTTTGGGTGAACTCACCCTTTAAAGTGGGAACTAAATGTCTTTTCCAACTTGAAATATACAGTCACAAAGAATTGTTCATTACACAGAATCTGTACCAATATCATGGACCATATGCATCACTTGGCCACTGAGTGTAGTTTGGGCTCCTCTTCAATGCATCCTGTAAATGTTGTCATAAACTCTTAAAAATAAAGGTGCTTCACGATGCCATAGCCATTGTCTAAATGGTTTCATAAAGAGCCTTTAACATCTGAAGAAACTTCACGTTTCACAAAAGGATCTTTGTGGCGAAAGAAGGTTCTTCAGATTATAAAAAGTTGAGAAAGAGATGGTTCTTTAAAGAACCTTTGACTGAATGGCTCTTTGTGGAACCAAAAATGGTTCTGTGAAGAACTTTTTAAGCACCTTTATTTTTAAGAGTGTATGTCTTTCACACTTTCAGTCTGCTTTTCTTAATTAGTAAAATGCAATTTTATAGGAGGAGTTGAATCATGTAGACAACAGGTTAAGTAAAAATATTAATATGCAATAGCACATAAATATAGCAAAATGCTCCTCTTTATAGTTATTTTTCTAGCTGACTGATGAGCTTATGGACACCGAATGGTTATTCTGAGGTAAATGTATGTTACGTTGCAATGTTTACAAGCTTTACATGTTTTCTGCAGTTTGAAACACTGAATGAGCTTTTACATGAGACATTTCAGTCAGTTGTACTGTAGGCTCTCTTATAAAATAGCCTACCGTTTGATGTTAATTCATGTTCATTATGTACTATAGTAGTAAAGCGAAAGATTAAATGGGTTCACTTGCCGCTTGAACTGAGGCGCTAAAGCGATCGCCAAAACTGTATTTATTGTATGAATTTCGTTATGAATTTGGAATAATTTTAACGCTTGTACTTTGTTTATTAAAAAGTAACAAAGCACAAACCTTTTTTGCGATTACTGGATGGCAATGCGCTTCTAATAATATGAAGTTCACGCATTAACAGAACACAGCATATAGACTAAGATCTTGATAAGAAGCCATATTAGTAATGATTATAAACGAGAATTGTTAATGATATTGCCAATATCCACACAGCTGACAGCTTTACCTGTTGTAGTTTGTTCAATTTGTGGACGAAATAGACGCTGCTTTTCTGCACTTTCACTTCCAACCCGATTTCATGAAAGTGCGTATAAATAGTACGCCAAATAAAAATGAAAACTCGTGGTAATGATAAGCAAAAATGGACTTTGGCGTGTATATGCTACGCGATAGGTAGGTTTAGGGTTGTGGGGTAGATGCATATCATATGTACGCGAAAACTGCGTATCATATGCACGCCAACAAATTTTGTATCATATGCACGCAAAAACTGCATATTATATGCACGCCAAACACATGCGTATCATATGAACGCCAAAGTCCATTTTTGCGTATCAATACCACGAGTTTTAGTTTTTATTTGGCGTACTATTTATACACATTTTCATGAGACCGTGCTCTTCACTTCGCATTTCGATCATTTCGATCTCTCTCGCGCTGCACAACTGAGCTGCGTTTAGCAGGTGTGCGACAATGCTGCTGTGTGGCAGAGATGAGGACTGTTTAAAACTTTTTTTCCCACTAAAACTTTGATGCGCATCATCTCAGTTTAATACGTGAACATAACAAAGGATGTGATCGCAAAACAGATCGCAAATCAGGAAAAAAGGCATTCCATGCAAATTTTTAAGTTATAACGCAAATATATATAGTCGCCAGTGGCGACCTCAGCAAAAACTTCACTCGCAAATTAATATTTTTGGTCGCAAATGTGACCGTTTTAGTCGCAGTCTGGAGCACTGGATAAGATGAAAAGCGTTTGTGATGTGCGCTTTCCAACATACTGCCCAGGGCTGAAATACTCTCTCTGCCATTCGGTGTGCGATTAATGGGTGAGGCCTTCATCCTTTCCACCTGAGCTGTCCGTCAGATCCATGGCACCAGGGCTTAGCTGCATGGATATCTCTCTTTCCCAGAACTCAAAGTAATTGATCCAGATTTGGGTCTTTTTATATATTCATTTTTTATAGACAATACTTTTTTGGGAACTTTAATCCACGAGCGCACTAGACACAGTTCAATGTTATAAAGCACAATGGCTTAAATTTTCATCTATCAGTACTCATGATTGTGTCACATCAGTGATTTTATGTAAGGGTTTCTGCTAATGTTATATAAATGACTCTAAGAGCGCTCGCTATTGAAAATGCTTTGTGTCATCATAACCTCTGCTAAATCTGTCAAGCAGATGTATTTCAATTCCATCATAGATACAAAAATCTACTCCCCACTAAGAACCAAAATAGGCTCAATGCCAATAAACTGAGATGATTTAATGTAAAATGCCACAATTGTCAGAAATATTTTGAAGGTCTTAATCAAAACTAATCTGTTTTAGTAAATGAGTATAAAATCCCATCTGACAGATCTGATCAAAGCAAAATCCTGTAGAAATGCAGGGTTCTGAAAACAAAAAAACTGAGATTACATTGAGAATCTGGGAATTTAATGAAAAAAAATAAATATTATGATGTTAAATTAATAATACACAATTCAGATTATGCACTAGGATGCTAATCTAATTAAAATAAAATATTTTAACATTTAATTATTTTTTTTTACCTTATATTAAGTGATTTTTATTATTTATTTTAATTTCAACTCAAGATTATTATGCAGCAAATCTAACTGAAAAGAAAAATGTAATAAAATAATTTTCACTAGTGAGCTCAGAAGTTTGGACCCCAATGTATTTGATTCATAAATAAAATAAAATAAAGTCAAAAAAGAAAAAAGTTAAATGTCAACATTGTAAAGCATGTCTGAAACACACTTCTAGGTCTTGCTATATCCAAACAAGCTTTGCTTTTGTAATGTTTACGGGTGGGTGTGCTTGTTTGGTGTTTCACTCGAATGTACTTGCCATTAAAGTGTCTCTAAGTATGTAAAGTGAAGCAAGCATCTTATCTCTGAGCTGAGAGCTGGCGTTCATAGCTGGGAAAGCTAGGCTTTATGAAGATCGATAGTCCTCTCCCTTTCTTGCTCTCTCTCTTTGGCTTTACTCAGTCTTAAAGTGTGGAAAAAGAAAACACACCCAGTGAGGTGATTACCTCATGCATGAAGTTCACATCACCCTTTCAGCCAAGCAAAGCTTTATGGGATTACAGGAAAATACCAGTGGAAAACAGGAGGATAAGTACAGGATAACTGTCTGTGCACCTCAAAGGAGAGGTTAAAGATGAGGGATTCGTCTTTTGTCACCGTTGACATTTGAGCTAATGCTGTTACGAGTGTCCTCGCAAATATTTGTAAATATTATAACTTGGTCCAAGCCTTTGCAAAAGGTTAAGATTCAGGATAGCAATGCTTACAGCAGTTTATTTGAAGAGGGATATCAAAGTAAC
Organism: Sinocyclocheilus grahami; assembly: GCF_001515645.1. Taxonomy (NCBI): domain Eukaryota; kingdom Metazoa; phylum Chordata; class Actinopteri; order Cypriniformes; family Cyprinidae; genus Sinocyclocheilus; species Sinocyclocheilus grahami. The sequence goes on along the minus strand of NW_015506430.1, from coordinate 51,177 downwards.
TGCTTGACTGGAGTAATGGTGAACAGGTCAGAAGGTAGATCTGGCTATGTGATATTACAAAAAGTACTGTACCAATATGGTCTAGTAAGGGTTAGTTTTAGCAAGGCACCCATATCTACAGACTGCCCACTGACTGTATGATGCAAAGTGCACACAAAAGTTATAAAAATCACAAGAGGTTATGCAAAAATCAATTGGCTGGCTGGCTCCAACACGACTTTTGAAAGAGTATATGCATACCTTGAATGACAGAAGTGTCAGTCAAATGCATAAAAATGCTGCTACATTGCACAAAAAAAGATAGATAGACAGACAGACAGACAGACAGACAGACAGACAGACAGATAGATAGATAGATAGACAGATAGATAGATAGATAGATAGATAGATAGATAGATAGATAGATAGATAGATAGATAGATAGATAGATAGATAGATAGATAGTTTTTTTTTCTTGATCAGTATCTTTGCATGGTTTTCCAAAAAAATTATAATAATTTGCAAATGTGACTAAATATTGCACTAGGTGACTAAATAATTATTTTTACCCACTGGCTAATAAACTGTCAAATAGATAGATAGATAGATAGATAGATAGATAGATAGATAGATAGATAGTTTTTTTTTCTTGATCAGTATCTTTGCATGGTTTTCCAAAAAAATTATAATAATTTGCAAATGTGACTAAATATTGCACTAGGTGACTAAATAATTATTTTTACCCACTGGCTAATAAACTGTCAAATTTCACTTGCCAGTGATTAAGATAGCAGCTAAAATTAATTTTGGCACAGATATACAAACTATATGCTAGAAAAATAAATAAATAAAGTGGGAATATGGTGAACTGAATCATGCATTTTATAAAAGCCTAGATTAAGATATCTTTCATGTTTTTTGTTTTGTTTTTTCCACAAAGTAATATTTTCTGAGAAATCTAACAAAATGCATGCTTAAAAAGTGCAATGTGCAAGGGAAAAATTTAATTTGTTAGATATCTTAATATCTTATTGTAAAAACAATATCCTGAAAAAATATCCTAGATTTGTATATTGGAAAACAAGACAAAAATGCATATATACTGCAATAGTTGATATATTTCACAGTGTATAAAAAGTGTTTCAGTGGAAAATAACTATCACATAAAGATAGTCATGGGATTTATTTCATTCTGACTACAAAGTCAACACATTTGCCCCTAGACTGATATACCTTCATTTGAATGAAATACAACTTGGTTGCACATTGCTCTATTATTGCGGTATCATTGATTTTATATTTACTCATCCCTAAATCTCAAAGCAAACAGTAGTTTGTCATTTTACAGCAATCAACTGTGTTTAAGTGGGCAGATCTTGGCCCAGATAAGCTACAATGTGGAGCAGACTTCATGGCAATAGTCAAAAGCTTTGGCTAGATCAAGCAGCTCTGGATTCTCTAATTGCTTCTCCTGACCTTCACCCCAGCAAATGTAAATAAGCAGAATCCTAATCATAATCCACACCCAAATCCAGACCCAGAACTTCTCAAGGTGTGCCAGACCTCAAAAAACAAACAAACAGCCTTATATAGACACACCACAGGGTAACAAGCTAACAAACCAAACGTTCATGATGGACAACAATAAAGAAATGAATTATTCAAATCCCAACAGCAACCACAACTGAAAGGGTTGTTGGTGGGATTTCATATTTCTTTAAGTATAAATAAATTACACTCACTGCTGTGCAAAGAAGCAGGTGTTTTCACCAATATGCACATGCATAGACACAGGTGCACACCGAATAGATCTGGTTTCACAGTATGACACAGATAAGGATGGCTAAATGTTAAAACAGATCAACATTTTTCCCAACATGCATTTGTTTGTTTGTTTGATTTGATTTGATCCCTAAATCCTCTTGTCTCACGAATGAGCGTTTGCAATGCAGGAGGAACAGGACAGCTTAACCCTAAATGTCTCTGTGGAGTTGATCATTGCCATCTGTGTGAGAGCTGGTGTGGTTTGATGCACACCCTTCAGCTATCCGCACCAGCCGCGAATAGACATTAAAACCTACAACAGATGGACACTCCACAGCTCTGTCAAACAGAGGACAAGTACACACACAAACTCACGGTTTGGAGAAATAAGCGTAAATAAGCGCATAATGCAGCACGCAATGTATGACAACAGCAACGTCTTCCTGCAAGCTCATTACATCTTGATACGCCTCAGTGACTTGTCCTGCAATTGAAAATCACACAACTCTACAAAGCATCCTATTGTGCTATACTCTCAACACTCAATGTTTTTATTGCTATACTCTCAACAGTATAAAAAGACTCTCAAGCTGACATATGTCGGTCTCAAAAGACATCGTTAGATGTCTTCTTGTTTGTCTTTGAAGAGGATAGAACTGAACGTGGGGGAGAAAATGAACAAATATCTGGTCGGAGCATGACTGGCACCTGCGTGTGTTTTTTCAGTGGCTGTTCCTTGCTATCCTTCTCTCCAACAGGGCTCTGATCTCATTTGCCTCTCTGTATTGATTTTGCATTTAAGAATTAATGCAGAGACTAACGGAAAATCAGTCGGAATAGCACCCCACCTCCCTCTCAGTCTTCTCGGCATCAGGAGGAAGGGACCGCTGAGATCTATAATCAATTTGTTTTGCAGCAATGCTCGCTGTTGTTTTTGGCAAATCATTGACTTGTCTTTATTGCTTAAGAGCTGAAATTTCAAGAATCGGAATAGGAGTCTGGAACCAAAATATTTTATTGAAATACCATAAACAATAAGAAATAGGTGACACACAAATTGATGTTTTGTCCGGTATTATTTTAGTATTATTTATATACTAATTGATTTTGACTTCAGTAAGTTTTAGTAATTTTGTTATGTACTTTTGTCATTTTTATTTTCTTATTTATATTTATGTATAGCTTTAATTCATTTTTATTTCAGTTTTAGTAATTTAAGTACTCTTAACTTAATTCAAGACGACGCTTGTAATTTTAATTTCAATTTTAATTTTATTATTTTTTTTAATTATTTTTTTAAGTTGGTCTGATATTTATATTTTATTTAAGCTTTATTTCAATTACCAACACTGGTTCTGTCATTATTTACATTAAACTATGCTTTCTTTCTTCTAAGGATCAAAAGATGGAGATCTTACATAAAATGGCAGACATTCTGTTTTCTATAAAACTAATTTTTATTTAGATTATTTACACTGAAAATCTCCAAAAGGGACAAAAAGCAATATAAAATTATAATAAAAGTAGTCAGTATGATCAGTGCTCTATATCAGTTTTGTTTTAGTGTCACAGGGATATTATATGTTTTTTTTTAATACTTCAAAGTCGTTTTTAATTTAGTTTTACTTTTTTACTTTAGTAAAAACTTTTACTTTATTTTTTTTTTCTTAGTGAAATATGTCCAGTTTTTACTCATTTTAATTTCAGCTTAATTGTAATTTCGCAAGTTTCATTTAACATATACTTTATTTCAAGTAACGCAAATGCATCTGGGTTCTCCAGCACCTTTTATTTAGTTTTAGTTAACCATAATAATTGTGCACTGTATTATATTACATTATGTGTGGTGAACAGATAAAGTTGTTGTTCATTCTTGTCTTGATTATTGCATTTTGGTCAGTTACTCTCAGCACAGGTACTGTATAAGCTAATGTACTCTATAAATTACATTTAAAAAAAGTTGAGACTACTTGCATGAAACTTTTGCATTGTTTTTTGTCAATTTTTGACAATCCACTCTCTTTGTAAAAAAATAGAAGCTTTAACATTCTGCCTAAGATCTCTTATTGTGTTTCTGTGAGGAAAATATGAAAATAGAATAGTGTGGGAATGACAAAGGTGAGCAAATAATGAAAAAATGTTAATTTTTGGCTGTCTATTCCTTGAGAGATTCAGTAAAATGTTTAGCTCATTTCTGACTAAAAAGAGAGCATCATAAAATGATTTAGAGAACAGCATAAAAATGGTCCACTCTGCACATTAGAGCTGATGATTTTGTCCATGCAGCTTTGCACTTGTCATTTGTGCATTGTGGGTTTTTTTTTTAGACACAGATCTGGTTGAGCCGGCTGTCTCAGCTCCTCTGGGTTCTCCAGCACCTGTGTCTGATGTACCTGGGGTCTCTGCAGATGGAGTTTCTCCCTCCTCTCCCTGGTGGGGTTTCATCTTTGCGACTCTCCAGCTTGAATCTAAATCGCACTGCCCGTGGCTATGTCTGGCTCCTGCATCTCAAACCTTCCCCACTGTTTCCCCTCTAGTTCCTCATCAGCAAAGTTTGACTTCGAGGCACAAGGTCGAGGCTTCTCTGATCAATGCTGCATGGAATGAGGGCGCTATTTCACTTTAAACCTGTCTGTGGCATTCACACATACATGCACTAACACACACACACACACCTAACGCCAACTGTGCCGGTGGTGCAGCTCAGGTCGCGCTCCCTCCTGCGATCCAAACTAAATGATGCATATCCCATTATTCAGAGAAGTAGGTCACAGTTTATATACCACTGGCTCACACAAAAAGCACAATATATTGCGCATATCTGGGACACGGTGAGACACAAAAAACTGTTTGTTTAGGATTTCAAGCTTACACCACTTACATTTGGTCTCTCAGAAGATTGAGAGGTCTGGCCAGGACAGGTCTCTAAGATGTCGGTCTCAATTATGTCACAATGTCTGTCTCAGTGGTCCTGTTGTGAGAGCCACCAGTCACTGTCCCACAGACTGACTAAGGGGTCGTTCAGATCACTTTTAAGGCCTATTAGAGCCACTTGCCAAAAGCAAATTCACTGGCTGATTGTTCACCTACCGGTCTGAAAGCTCAAATACATTCAGAGAGTGCATCTCTGCTTACAAATACAAATGGCGAGCTTTTTTCTAAGAGAAGAGTAGGATGCAATAGCATCAGTCCACAACAACAAGAATTTGTGCTGATTCACCACAATCTCAGAATAAAATGTAAAAAAGCTGTTACTAAAGTGGTACCTTTTCAAAAGCTACACATTTACATCTTATTTGCCCCTAAAAGTTACATATTAGTACCTTAAAGATACATATTAGTACCTAAATGGTACATTTCAGTACCTTTTGAAAGGGTACAGCCCGAGTGAACACTATTGTACTTTTTTTCTGAGAGTGCACCTGCTTTACTCTGCTCTTTGGTTAGGGGTTTTTAAAGTTTTAATGCCAAGGACACTGTTCCTAAAATATATGTTCAGCTTTACATTTCCATGGTTACAGCAGCGTTATTTGAGTATCACTGTGATAGTATTATAGTTTTTATTAATATTTTGAATTACTTTTTATATATATATTATAATATATGTATATATATATACATACAGTGGGTACGGAAAGTATTCAGACCCCCTTAAATTTTTCACTCTTTGTTATATTGCAGCCATTTGCTAAAATCATTTAAGTTATTTTTTTCCCCTCATTAATGTACACACAGCACCCCATATTGACAGAAAAACACAGAATTGTTGACATTTTTGCAGATTTATTAAAAAAGAAAAACTGAAATATCACATGGTCCTAAGTGTTCAGACCCTTTGCTCAGTATTTAGTAGAAGCACCCTTTTGATCTAATACAGCCATGAGTCTTTTTGGGAAAGATGCAACAAGTTTTTCACACATGGATTTGGGGATCCTCTGCCATTCCTCCTTGCAGATCCTCTCCAGTTCTGTCAGGTTGGATGGTAAACGTTGGTGGACAGCCATTTTTAGGTCTCTCCAGAGATGCTCAATTGGGTTTAAGTCAGGGCTCTGGCTGGGCCATTCAAGAACAGTCACAGAGTTGTTGTGAAGCCACTCCTTCGTTATTTTAGCTGTGTGCTTAGGGTCATTGCAATTTTAGTTTTTTTTTAGGTTTCTATTGTTTTTGTCATTTTTATGATTTTTTTTTTATATTCCATATAGTTTGTATTCATTTTTATTTCAGCTTTAGTGTTTGTTAAATTAAATTTAACTAAATGTTTTATTTCAAATAATTGTTTGTGTAATCATTATAGTTATCTATAATAATCCTTATTTGAATCTTTTCTTTTGCCTGCAAACATTATATACAGTAGTACAGTAGCTAATTACACTGCTATGTGAATGATGATGTTCAATTCATGTGTTGCTTCAATGACTACTAACCCTAGCACCTCAAAACCCATCTCAAATAGTGACCGCAGGGGAAAAAACAGCACAAGGAGCTCAAAAATCATACGGTGTATTGATCAAGCTCATAGCTCATTCATCTAAGCACTGTTCTCAGCTTTCTACGGCCGTATTTTTGACTCTGAATAGGCCACTCTGCTATGAAGTGCTGCCCATGATTAATATTGAAACTATTAAATAGCCCTTGGTCTGAGATGATAAACGAACCACATTCAGCTCACTTACCGACCCTGAATATGTATGAAAAGCCATAAAATTTAATGACGCTTTACCTTTCCCAAATGCAATACACACTGGGATACCTGTCCGCGGGAATACAACAATCTGCCCTTTTGTAAATCCTATAAAACATAGATTATGCTATGTTTGCTGACTGCATGTGAACAGTATTGCAGCTGTATTTCAAAAAGAATGAGTCCGCGTGGATTTCAGCCACTGTGTGTGGAAATGCTGACGACCGAAAAGCTAGAATCATTAGACAGAGAACAAATCACAGAGGTATGTTTTCAAGAAGGCAAAACAAACAAATGCCGCCCCCCTTAAGGGGCTTCCTCCTGTCGCTTTGTGCATTGCGGCTTCTTGATTATCACAGTCTCTGTGTTTCCTGTGTAATAGCTGACGGCTTACAGGGTAGACACATCTCAGTAATTATATGTATTTGTGTAGGTGTGTGTGTGTGTGTGTGTGTTGTGTCCCATCTGAAGAAAGGCTCTGTCACTCTGGTAAGTCATGTATAACAGTCTGACAAACAGGAAAAAAAATGCTAAAAGCATTCTGCTCCCACTGTGATGTTTTCCATCATAACATGTCCAAGCGTTCTAGTTTCGAATCATCACACATAGATGTATGCGCACATATGCAGAACGAGGAGGGTATCAGAGGACACCGAAGAAAGAAAAGCCTTAATCATCAATACGCTGCAGCGTCCTAATGATTTGCTTCCTCTGAAGGTCAAGACAACAAGCGGCAAATTAGGGGTGATCGAGCCAACAAAGCACAATATGGAGAGTGGATGGAGATGAATTCACTCTAGGTTTATCCAATAAATGCATGGAGATAATTACAGGGCCATTAGGATTTAATGATACTGATGATTTCGCCTGTACTCGTGCGGTACAAAACACATGGGGCTAGGAAAGATGACACTGGGGTGTATCTCTGACCAAGGAACACTTTTGTTGACAATCAATCAATAAATTGTCAATAAATCAATAAATAAAAATAAAAAAAATATCCCAGAGGTTAGTTAACTCTAATCCTTATGAGCATACATCCTCAAATGGAAAAAAAAAGTTTATTAAAAACACTATATAACACTAATAATGTTTTAAGCCGGATACAATGCCAAAAGTAGTTTCGTAGGGTTTGATTTAAGCTTTATTGATGTGCAGTGATTCCAACGCATTAAAAAGTATGAATATCATTTCATTACACAACTAAATATGAAAAAGGGGCATTTATTTTAAAGGAAAAAAAACACAAAAATAAGTTTGTTGTATCTTAAAATACCTTAAAAAATTTTATTAAAAATGAAAACAAACCAAATCAAAATTTTAAATGTACGAATATCATTAAACAAAATTTGGAAAAAGTATGTATTTATTTCATAGAACAGTACAGTTTTCAATAAAAACATATACATACACAAATATACTCCAAATATAAGATAAAACACAGATATAGTGTTCAGTATGATGACAAAACATATTTGGATACTTAAGCCAAGTGCAAAAATGTGGCATTTATTTTTAGCAAAAAAAAAATAGCACAATTTTAACATTTCACAAAAAGATTGATAGGTCTTAGATAAAAGTTAAAGGACAAAAGTAGATATAGCCTTCAAATGTAAGATTTTTTCATTAAATAAATTAGCCTAATTAAAATAAAGCGGCATTTGTTTAAAGAAAAACTGTATACTTTTCATTATGAATAAAAAACAAAATGTGTTTCACAGATAAAAAGCAATTAATCCATTTAATGCAATCCAAATGCATTGTAATTTGCTTAATTTAATAACAACATACGTCTCCATTTAGATAAACAGGCATGTGCGATTGTGCATGTGTTTTACTGAAACATCTGAAGTGGGCAGACGTTCCGAGAATTTCAAGACAGTTTCCACAGTAACCAAGGTAGTAGCCATTGAGCAAAACCTTGAGTGGATTTCAATGAAACTTAACACTGCTTTTGCACAGATGAAGGTTTTTGCTGCTTCTATTATGACAATCGTTCTAACCTTGATTTTATTCTCCAAAGGTGAAGTCACACAGCAGTCCACTATCTTTATCTATAACTTATCTAAATTAGCATATAAAACAGCGTAAAATCTGTATGTAAAGTGTCTGAACCTGAAGGAAAAGAAAAAGTTGTATAAGCCTATGAGGCAATACAAGCACTATAATAAAGCAATCAAGAAATAAGGTAATCAGCTGAGCAATGTTGAAGTGGATCAAAGAGAGAATAAAAATGCAGAGAGAGTAAAATATAAGAGAGAAAAAAAGCCTGAGAGGAGACGTGAAAAGAACCTGAAGCCTTAAGACAATGCATACATTAAGGCTCACCTCCGACGGGAAGTGTGACATCAAAGCTATGCTAATGCTCATAAACAGCTCAAAGTAATGAGACCGTCACACGCGATCTCTGTCACATACCACCAGAAAACACAGCAATCAAAAGTAAACACTTCAGTACCTCTCTGCCATATTATTGCACCAAGACATTTCTCTTGTGTTTAGCTAAACATTTGGAAACGTCTTGACATCTAAGAAAAATGCGGAAACCGAGCAAATGAAATGTTTTCTGCTCTGGGGGGAGAAATAAACCGCAACACACAGATGCCACTCACAACTCTCCACCTCAATGGTTTCTTGTATGATTCGTGCATAATAAACAGTAGATCTTCATGCGTGAAAGTAATTATGACGCTTTGAATTCCTTTCACTTCTTTTTAATTGTTTTTTCACAGTTACTGGACCAAGATTAATCACTAGTCTCAGTCTCAGGACCGCCTACAGTGCGTCTAATGCAATATTGCTCACAAATAATGGCGATATGCAAACAATAGCAATATCTGATCTGATTGGCTGACTTTACGCAATTTCAGGTAATCAAAGGAAACAAATTAGTGTTTAAAAAGGTGCCAGGTTGTTGGAAGAAAAAGAAAAGAAAGAGCAATACTTGTGGTACGTTCAAAGTGACGTGACATGTGGCCAAGTATGGTGACCCATACTCGGAATTAGTACTCTGCATTTACCCATCCAAAGTGCACACACACAGCAGTGAACACACACACACACCGTGAACACACACCCGGAGCAGTGGGCAGCCATTTATGATGCGGC
>NW_015506430.1:12249-41496 GCF_001515645.1 Sinocyclocheilus grahami | reverse complement strand
TTGAAGGTGGGAGAGAGCGCTATACATTCACTCCCCCCACCTACAATCCCTTCCAGTACGAGACTCGAACCCACAACCTTTGGGCTATGAGTCTGACTCTCTAACCATTAGGCCACGACTTCCCCCTAACTCCCAGGGAATAATTCCGACATAAAACAGGTTCAAGTCACTTTGGTGAGAGCAAGACGGTGATGTACCTTTTTAAAATTTTTATTCAATTGATGAAGTTACTGTAAATAGAAAATATTTATAATTTATTATTTGTATAATAGCATCATATTTTGTAGATGCAACTTAAGCAGTTTTATTGTAAATCAAAAAATATTAAATTTCAACAAATTTATCATCAATAGAGACATGATTTCTCATCGACATGCACGCAATTCAAAGGACAGTTCAGAGTTTCCACCCAGGGAATAATTCCGACATAAAACGGGTTCAAGTCACTTTGGTGAGAGCAAGACGGTGATGTACCTTTTTAAAATTTTTATTCAATTGATGAAGTTACTGTAAATAGAAAATATTTATAATTTATTATTTGTATAATAGCATCATATTTTGTAGATGCAACTTAAGCAGTTTTATTGTAAATCAAAAAATATTAAATTTCAACAAATTTATCATCAATAGAGACATGATTTCTCATCGACATGCACGCAATTCAAAGGACAGTTCAGAGTTTCCAAGTCATAATTATGACTTTATAGTAGAATTCATGAGCGTTCAACACATAAGTACATTCTTTCCGACATGACCTGAGTTCCAAACACAAAGTTAAACTTTTCCACAATTGTAGAACTATTCATGGAGACATTATTGAATGAGCTACAACTCGAGTAGCAAGTTGATCTACTAGCGTAGAATCGAGTTCAGATTTTCCACATAAAAAAACAAGCTATGACTTGCCACTCAATTTAAATGTACTGTATTGTTCTTTTCCAAAAGAAGTTGCAAACTGAACCAGATGTTATGACTATAGTCAGAAATCTGTCTCTCTATGATCGATCATTACTCAGTTACTGTCTAATCAATTGTCATTAGCGATCAAGGTGCTGATGGGAAAAATGAGGCCTGCAATCTATAAGTGCTGTAGGGTCTTTTAATTCACACCTGGCTGGTTGATTAGAAATTCCTCCTCACTCATATTCCCTGAGCCCTAACAAAGAGCCTCGTTAGCAGGGTTTCATTTGTGCCAGAACAAGCCGGGTTTGGATCTGGCACCTTTTTTAGTGAATTTCTCTGGAAAAAAGGTATGCTACTACTGCATGTTAAAAAACATCAAGTTTTGTCTACTGCCAATCGCTTGCAGTGTCAGTTGGGTTATAATGGCAGATCCATCAGTGGTCTTTGTTCCACAACCTCATCATTTACAAATTAAGCACTGCTCGTTAGCATGTGATAGCTATTTTATCCTCTAACAGAGCCTGGCTAACCTCTGGTAGTGCTTTGACAGACACATTTTCGGATCTCTAAATCCTCCCAGGTGCTCATTGTGCTCTGTGGCATCTCTAGAGACGGTGAGTGGCACCTCTGGAGTGACAGACGGCCTTTGCTCAGCTCATGAGTCTGCCTGCGCTGGGACATAAACTCACGGTGACAGCCTCCATTCAGGCCTCCCAGGTGTCTCCTCTAAAACAGCTATTCAACCTTTCAGCTTCTTAATGAGAATCAACAAAGCCTTTCTAAACTCCTGCTTCCTGTCTTTCACTAAATGCTTCTCTCTTTTTGCAGTACAGTGGGAATGAATGTCACCCAATGCAAGCTATATACACTTTATTGTGTTTGTGTAGTTGGCATTTCAAGTGTCCTGCAGTGTGATATGCTATACTTTACCTAAAATTGTTTTAAATAACACATTATTAGACTTGTCACAACATCAACATTTTCACACCACTGCAGTATTCATGTTTAAAATGACTATACTATTAATACCACCGGTAGGTGGTGCTGTGAGATAATTGTTGTTGCGCAATAACGTAAAGTAGCTTGAATTTTATTTCTCAATCTATTTTAACTAAAAATAAAACACGCACACACACACACAAACATGCAATCATTAAATCGTGTTGTTTTCCAAATCTTAACTCAACTCACGAGTGTTTGATCATAAAATTCTCGGCTTCTAAATGTGGATAGATTGATACCTTTACAGTGTTTTGATTTACACTTTCTGTTAAATTCTAAGTTCTAAATTCTAAAAATCTAAAACCTTGATGTTCAATAAAGGGAAAAGTCCATATACATATATATATATATATATATATATATATATATATATGACACCTTGTACTTCTGGAGACTCCAGGTAGGTTGCAGTTCTGGAAAATGGTGGCGCTGGAGACTAAATGGTTCCTGGTGATTTCACACCTAATTCTTCACCTTAATTCCTAATTCTTTTGCAGTTAACATGCATCTTTTCTTCTCCACATATTTTTGACTGACTCTGCTGACCCACTGAGCATTTTGCTGTCCAATGGTCATTAACGTTGCAATTTATAGTATTGTTCTTAGTTTTTAATATTTCTCATGGGCATTTAATAAAGTACCAAAAGTTAGTATTTTTTTCAGATAAATAAGTAAAAATCCCTAAACCACACAGGTCACAACAACAGTGCTGTCGCCCCCATTAAACACAAGCCTGAAATAGTTTGTGGTGTGTGATAAACCACTGGCTTATGAGAGAGAGCGCGGTGGTGGTGCATTTGTATTCCGCCCAGCTGTTGGCAGACTTCTATCAGCTTTGAGCCTCTCATGGCTATAGAGGGAGGGAGAGAGACGGCATTATGCCATTATATTCTGCCGTTCACCCTGAATACAGATGTGCATACAGCCATTTTAGTCCATCATTTAGTGTCAATATGTGCAGCAGACAGAGAACAGAGGAGGTAATCATATACGTACGCAATAAACGCACCTACCAAACCTTTATCTTCATCAGCTGGGCCAAGTGAAGTGCAATTAGGGTCTCCTAGCGTTGGACACATCGCCTAGATGCTCTTTACAGTTTCTGCTTGTGTACGGCTGTAGATAAGCAGTCATTTCCATTATCAAAAACTGGTGCAAGGATACAGCAAGAGCTTTAATGCGTTCTTTACCACTTAAGTGAGTATATCAAGCATGCCGTGTGGCACCGTCTCATTTTATAGCTGCTGCAGACCTCTTTTATGACTCAATATCTGCTTACTTTAGTAAGATCTGCTTACTGCAAGCCAAACCCGGCCAGCCATGTTTGCAGCAGGGGAGCTGTATCAGATGCCACCTACTGTATCAGAAGGTTTTCTCGGCTTTACACCCTCAGATCAGCTCAACAAAGACACTGAAGTGGTCTGCAGTTTCAAAAGGAAGGAAAACCTTATCAGGCGGTGAGCACGAACATGTTTGTGGTGTGTGATAAACCACTGGCTTATGAGAGAGAGCGCGGTGGTGGTGCATTTGTATTCCGCCCAGCTGTTGGCAGACTTCTATCAGCTTTGAGCCTCTCATGGCCATAGAGGGAGGGAGAGAGAGACGGCATTAAGCCATTATATTCTGCCGTTCACCCTGAATACAGATGTGCATACAGCCATTTTAGTCCATCATTTAGTGTCAATATGTGCAGGAGACAGAGGCCAGAGGAGGTAATCATATACGTACACAATAAACGCACCTACCAAACCTTTATCTTCATCAGCTGGGCCAAGTGAAGTGCAATTAGGGTCTCCTAGCATTGGACACATCGCCTAGATGCTCTTTACAGTTTCTGCTTGTGTACGGCTGTAGATAAGCAGTCATTTCCATTATCAAAAACTGGTGCAAGGATACAGCAAGAGCTTTAATGCGTTCTTTACCACTTAAGTGAGTATATCAAGCATGCCGTGTGGCACCGTCTCATTTTATAGCTGCTGCAGACCTCTTTTATGACTCAATATCTGCTTACTTTAGTAAGATCTGCTTACTGCAAGCCAAACCCGGCCAGCCATGTTTGCAGCAGGGGAGCTGTATCAGATGCCACCTACTGTATCAGAAGGTTTTCTCGGCTTTACACCCTCAGATCAGCTCAACAAAGACACTGAAGTGGTCTGCAGTTTCAAAAGGAAGGAAAACCTTATCAGGCGGTGAGCACGAACAGTAATAAACTGGAATGAGAGTAGTATGGCTAGCAATGGGCACTTTTCAAACACTGCTTCGTGAAGCTTTGAAACCTTTGCAAATCATTTGTTTCGAACTATTTCAAAATGTTTCAAAGTTTCAATGGTTTCAGTCTCTGAGAACCCATGAACCGACTCTGGAATAAGATGAATAGACTCTTATGGTTTTTACCTTATCTCTGATCCATTTTATACATTTGTATACATTATTAATAGGGATGCAACAAAATTATCAATATCGAAATGCCGCGATAACAAAACTCTTGATATTATAGTGGTCACATGACGATATGAAACGACAGGTCTTCTGGGCAAAACGTGTAGTTTTTAAATATATATTTAAACTTCTTATTCTAAAAGGCATAAAAGGTTTTTCAAGTTGTGTTTTGGGCCATTTTTGGCACAGTACTGTATCTGTCAAACGAACAGAAATCTGAAAGCACAATATGGCTTAATCCCTTCAGTCTGTTTACACTGCGCATTTCGAAGTGCGCACTTCGTTCAGGCGATCAGTTAGTGATCTGGTGTTTTCCACACCTCAAAGCAGCTCAGTTCACAGTGAATGAATGCAGTGGACTCGTTTATTTCATGTGCTGTGAGTTTAGCGAGCATTCGGGAACGCAACGGCCACCAGTTATGCTTTATTTTCGCGGCAGATGATTACAGCATTTCACTAGATTTGTAGTGAGACGTGTTTTTGTAAGCCTGTTTTTATTAAAGCTGGAGTTTTCCTTAAAAATAAAAGCTCTACTGCCGTTTCTGCCAAAAAAATTTTTAAAAGTGCAGTATGAATTGCTGACAGCTAGCGGTTTAAATGCAGTCCAAATTCAAAATATCTCTTTCAAGTGTAAAAATTAGGAAAGAAGTATTGGACTTTCCCTACTTTACAGTGCAATTGTTTTACAATATATGGCTATTACTGTCATTGTTGTTGTTGTTATTATTATTATATTCTAATTTGTTTGGCTTCCTAAAACACCAGCGTGAATGTAATTTAGACTGAGACAGTATATCACAAATAAAAAGAGGGTTGAGTCCCCTTTAAAGTTCAGGTACAAGTCAATTCACTGACTTTTTTCTGACTCAAGTATCTTAGTTAAGAACATGGGTTGCAGCTATTAAGTTTGAACTCTCAAAGTGCATTAGATAGAATAATTTAACTTTAAAATTTACAAAATGTTCATTTTTTTTCTCAATTCTTCATTTGTCTTTTTTTTTAATATTGCAATCAATATCGTACCGTGGACTTCATATCGCGTTATTATCGTATTGTGAGATTTTGATATCGTTACATCCCTTATTATTAATAACACATTTATGTACTAAAAACGAAGACTTAAGGCCCGTTCACACCAAGGACGATAACTATAAAGATAACGATAAAGATATAGTACGGTGGCCGAGAAGTGCAGAACAAATCACAATTCTGAAAACAAAATAACAAATTACAAAGGCAAATGCAAGTCTAAAAAACAAAATAACAATTCAGAAAGCACAACAACAATTCAGAAAACATTATAAAAAGTCAGAAAACACAATGACAAATTCGAAAACAAAATTTTACAAAATGTTCATTTTTTTTCTCAATTCTTCATTTGTCTTTTTTTTTAATATTGCAATCAATATCGTACCGTGGACTTCATATCGCGTTATTATCGTATTGTGAGATTTTGATATCGTTACATCCCTTATTATTAATAACACATTTATGTACTAAAAACGAAGACTTAAGGCCTGTTCACACCAAGGACGATAACTATAAAGATAACGATAAAGATATAGTACGGTGGCCGAGAAGTGCAGAACAAATCACAATTCTGAAAACAAAATAACAAATTACAAAGGCAAATGCAAGTCTAAAAAACAAAATAACAATTCAGAAAGCACAAAGCCGAACTTTTTTTTCCTCCTTTTTCAAATCTCGTATCACATCGTAAAGGCATTTATTTTAAATAAAAATTAAGGAAATAATCAAAAAGTTGAAAATAAAGTATGGGGTAGGGTTAGGGTAGGTGTAGGGAGGGCTTTATTGTACCAATAAGGTGGCATCCATTTAATAATTTAAATTTTAATTATAATTTACACTCGATACGTTATAATTGCATACTGTTTTATAATGTACTACAATACTGAAGTGCAGATAATTGCCACTATTTGCAACAAGTAGTATACTTGATAGTAGAAATCCTGCTATTTTAACATAGTGTAACTAGGTATTTGCACTTAGTGTAAATAGCATATTGCTAAAAATACTGCTATTTTCACTTAGTGTAAATAGAATCCATTGCTAATACAAGATTTGAAAAGGGAGGAAAAAAAATTCGGCAAAAGGTGGGCTCGAACCCGATCGCGTCAAAATGTCGATGACACGCGCTTATCCATCTGCAACACTGGAGCTGAAGTTTTGCAGCCACTTTTAACTAAATGTAAATATACACCCCGTATTTTTTATTCCATAGTAAGGGCAATTCATACAATACATTTAAACTGAGCTACTTTAATACCATCTCCGAACTTTCTACCACGACTCTGCTGTTCTTCGGCTGGTTCTTCCTGTATACATTGATTGACAGATGTCTCGTCCAGTCAGCGGGGAGTAATCCCAAACCAATGGCGCTGTCTCAAACTATATCTACCTCTTCCGGTTTGTCTGATTTGTCGTTGTGTTATTTGACTTGTTCATTTGTTTTCGGATTTGTCGTTGTGCTTTTTGACTTGTTATTTTGTTTTCGAATTTGTCATTGTGCTTTCTGACTTGTTATAATGTTTTCTGAATTGTTGTTGCGTTTTCTGAATTGTTATTTTGTTTTTTAGACTTGCATTTGCGTTTATAATTTGTTATTTTGTTTTCAGAATTGTGATTTGCTTTGCACTTCTCGGTCACCGTATGTCCAAACAAGTACTTATTATAAGAGTACTGTAGTGATTCGGAATAAGACAAAAACGCGGTTTGGAAGATGAATTCATGATGTACTCGCTCATTATATACATTTTGCAAATTTTGAACACAGAAAAAGTTACAGTGCTGCTTTAAAAAAACTCTGTTTATCTTTTGAGCCCCTCAAGAACACTCAAGTACCCTATTACTGACTCCAAACCAGAAATGTGTTTCTTTTAACTAAAATAAAACAATATCATTCATTCATTATTAATTTCAATAATATATATATATATATATATATATATATATATATATATATATATTGTGAGAGAACGGCTGGTTCTTCCTGTATACGTTGATTGACAGATGTCTCGTCCAGTCAGCGGTGAGTAATCCCAAACCAATGGTGCTGTCTCAAACTATACCTACCTTTTCCGGTTTGTCTGAATTGTCGTTGTGTTTTCTGACTTGTTATTTTGTTTTCAAATTTGTCATTGTGTTTTCTGACTTGTTATAATGTTTTCTGAATTGTTGTTGTGTTTTCTAAATTGTTATTTAGTTTTTTAGACTTGCATTTGCCTTTGTAATTTGTTCTTTTGTTTTCAGAATTGTGATTTGTTCTGCACTTCTCGGCCACCGTAATATAGTTCTAAAAATCGTTCTCAATATTAAAGAATAGCTAGTTCACACCACAGCTATAATGATAAAGGCACAGAGAAACTATATCATTGGAATCACTTTCAGAACAATGTTTTCAGCTGATCAACGATAAAATAATTGACACCCAATCAGAATCAATCCTACTATCACAAGTTCGAGAATTTAAAGTGTCAGGCGAGCGTGCGCTTAGAATAAACAGACAATATCGTTCACTGATGTGGATAGGGATGCACCCAGTATCGGGCCCCAAAAAGAAACACTGAAAACAGAACAACAGAGAGTAGAATGGAGTTTAAGGATGAGATTAAGGATGTCTATGAAGTACATGTAAGTAATTAATATAATGTTAAACATTCAATATTCACGCCTGTATTGCGAATGTGCCCGAGCTAATAAGCAGAGCGCGCTGAGTGGATTGAGCACGCGGCTGCACAGATACGCGAGCTTGTCAAGTGAATATCTCACAGACGTCACTGGAAAGTTTGTAGGTCGGTGGGATATGTCAAAAGCAAGTAAGTAAAACAATGCACAAGTTACTAAAGTTATTTGACGGTAAGGAGAATGAGAGTGAGAGAGAGTCCGAGAGCGCCATTAGCGCATGCATTTGGATTAAAACTAAATCGTAAATATAAAACAAACAAAAATTATAGGGGCATTCACTATAAGCAGCATTTATTTTAAACGTCAAGCATACACAACTTTATTTAAAGCAGAAGTGAAACTAGCAGACTGGGTGAAATGCGCTAGGCTGTAAGTGTCTCTCTCATTCTGCACCAATACAAACGTGTGCGCGCTGCGTATGTTTAGCTTGCTTTATGGCCAAAGTATACTTCGGTTTTTACTCGTACGCGAGGGTCCGTGAACACTGCACGTGACGCAAATTACATCACCAAAATAGTATGCGTGCACTCGTATAATGTATAACGAGTGGTTCCCTGCATTATTTTAGGGAAATGTTTTGCGATTACAGTATTGAGCTGCTGCAATGGAGCAGCTCTAATGTGCCATTAAAATGAACAGTGAAAGTAACAAAAGCTTATACAATACATTTTAACAGGTATAATTAAGTGTGGAAATAACTGAAGGTAATATCTGTTTGCTAAATGAAGCCAACTAACATGTTTCATATTATTATTACTACTATTATTTTGTTTCTGTACCCAATATTTAAAAAAAATTACAAATGCTGTGAAAATACAGGTATCGGTATCGGCAAGTACCAAAAATGAAAGTATCAGTATCGGACTCGTTCTGAAAAAAGTGGTATCGGTGCATCCCTAGATGTGGACGCTAATATTGTTATCTTTATCATTCTTGGTGTAAATGGGGCTTTACTCTTAGTCTCTTACTGACTTGATTAACCAAGCTCTCCACAAAACAAGTTAACATTAAAAAATTCAATATTATACAGACGTTTCAGATTTAATGTTATTAGATGATTTGTTAGTTGCATTTACTAGATTACTCTTTCAATAAAACATTTGCTGTTGGTTTGTAAAAGGTGTTTCTAGGCATGTTTGAGCTGAGTTTTTATTGCATTTCCAATTCTGACCAGAAAACGTCACCAGTAGGTGGCATTCCAAGTGTTTCGAAAAGCTTAAAAAGGTTGCAAAGCAACTGGTTCAATGGATTCAAAGTTCTGAAAAGACTTGTTTCTCCCATCAGTTAAGCATAATCGTCTGTGATTTTGCCGCTAATTATTTATCCTGAAAACTTGTTATTAGTCACAAGCCTTACAAGCTATCATGTAAGCGGTTGCCAGATATCAAGTGCTTAAAACCCTATTAATGGATACTCACCTGCCCTGTGTTTGCATAATCTTCCCAACCTGGCAACAATGTGACTTGTGCCCTCTCTGCACCAAGAAAAAATTGAGAACCAAGAGAACTGCTTGACGTTAAAAAGAGTTATTAAGTGCAATAAGTTGCAGATAACAACTCTTTGCCATCTCGTCTTGCTGTCTGACTCACCTATCACAAGTTCGAGAATTTAAAGTGTCAGGCGAGCGTGCGCTTAGAATAAACAGACAATATCGTTCACTGATGTGGATAGGGATGCACCCAGTATCGGGCCCCAAAAAGAAACACTGAAAACAGAACAACAGAGAGTAGAATGGAGTTTAAGGATGAGATTAAGGATGTCTATGAAGTACATGTAAGTAATTAATATAATGTTAAACATTCAATATTCACGCCTGTATTGCGAATGTGCCCGAGCTAATAAGCAGAGCGCGCTGAGTGGATTGAGCACGCGGCTGCACAGATACGCGAGCTTGTCAAGTGAATATCTCACAGACGTCACTGGAAAGTTTGTAGGTCGGTGGGATATGTCAAAAGCAAGTAAGTAAAACAATGCACAAGTTACTAAAGTTATGTTGCACAAGTTACTAAAGTTGACGGTAAGGAGAGCGAGAGAGTTCGAAAGCACGCACTTCTGTTGCATGATCTTGATTGCTGTTCGCTCCATTAGCGCATGCATTTGGATTAAAACTAAATCGTAAATATAAAACAAACAAAAATTATAGGGGCATTCACTATAAGCAGCATTTATTTTAAACGTCAAGCATACACAACTTTATTTAAAGCAGAAGTGAAACTAGCAGACTGGGTGAAATGCGCTAGGCTGTAAGTGTCTCTCTCATTCTGCACCAATACAAACGTGTGCGCGCTGCGTATGTTTAGCTTGCTTTATGGCCAAAGTATACTTCGGTTTTTACTCGTACGCGAGGGTCCGTGAACACTGCACGTGACGCAAATTACATCACCAAAATAGTATGCGTGCACTCGTATAATGTATAACGTGTGGTTCCCTGTATTATTTTAGGAAAACGTTTTGTGATTACAGTATTGAGCTGCTGCAATGGAGCAGCTCTAATGTGCCATTAAAATGAACAGTGAAAGTAACAAAAGCTTATACAATACATTTTAACAGGTATAATTAAGTGTGGAAATAACTGAAGGTAATATCTGTTTGCTAAATGAAGCCAACTAACATGTTTCATATTATTATTACTACTATTATTTTGTTTCTGTACCCAATATTTTAAAAAAATTACAAATGCTGTGAAAATACAGGTATCGGTATCGGCAAGTACCAAAAATGAAAGTATCAGTATCGGACTCGTTCTGAAAAAAGTGGTATCGGTGCATCCCTAGATGTGGACGCTAATATTGTTATCTTTATCATTCTTGGTGTAAATGGGGCTTTACTCTTAGTCTCTTACTGACTTGATTAACCAAGCTCTCCACAAAACAAGTTAACATTAAAAAATTCAATATTATACAGACGTTTCAGATTTAATGTTATTAGATGATTTGTTAGTTGCATTTACTAGATTACTCTTTCAATAAAACATTTGCTGTTGGTTTGTAAAAGGTGTTTCTAGGCATGTTTGAGCTGAGTTTTTATTGCATTTCCAATTCTGACCAGAAAACGTCACCAGTAGGTGGCATTCCAAGTGTTTCGAAAAGCTTAAAAAGGTTGCAAAGCAACTGGTTCAATGGATTCAAAGTTCTGAAAAGACTTGTTTCTCCCATCAGTTAAGCATAATCGTCTGTGATTTTGCCGCTAATTATTTATCCTGAAAACTTGTTATTAGTCACAAGCCTTACAAGCTATAATGTAAGCGGTTGCCAGATATCAAGTGCTTAAAACCCTATTAATGGATACTCACCTGCCCTGTGTTTGCATAATCTTCCCAACCTGGCAACAATGTGACTTGTGCCCTCTCTGCACCAAGAAAAAATTGAGAACCAAGAGAACTGCTTGACGTTAAAAAGAGTTATTAAGTGCAATAAGTTGCAGATAACAACTCTTTGCCATCTCGTCTTGCTGTCTGACTCACACCTGAAGCGTGCGCACAAGCCGCATCTCACGCAACGTCTCTTCAGTTCTGCCGCACATGTGCAAAGCGCGCGCACACACAGAGTTACGCGTTTCAGACCGAGTTGATTCATTTTTCGCATCTCTTCCTTATGTTTAAACAGACACATACACACAGAATTATGTCAATAGTACCTGTCTCGATGAGCATTCTCATAAACGCAGTCGGTTATGTTTTAAATGAATGTAAACAGCTGAGAAAGAAATCGGATGTGTATCATTATACTGGATCAGTGCAGTCGGATTTAAAGGGACAGCAGCCTATAAATACCTGCTGCTGAATATGTCACTAATGTTAACAAAACAACAAAACGGCTATAACAAAGATTAATCTAAATTGAATTCATACAGTGAACACTATGGAGTGTTATTTTACACTTAATTATTACATTTATGTACCTGAATACTGTTTATTTTATCTATGCTTGTAAATTGTGTATTTCTTTTTTTTTTTTTTTTTTTTCTTTTTTTTACTGACTGTTCACTTGCCTTTAATCATGTTTGAACTTTCTCAGACTATAGTTTTTGCTGTGGTACATGAAGAAGTACTTAACGTGTGTGGAAAGCAAAGTTACAATTATATAAAATTAGTGTCATTAATTTTTTTGTTTGTATGTGTTCACATTGATGTTAAATTACATTTTCTGATTTGTGACATTACTTTTTAAGTACTGCTAAAACACTGCTGGTCACTTTCAGAAGTTATAGTGATTCTTTATTTTCCAAGAAAGAATGTGAAACAAATTGGTTATATGATTTTCATTTTTAAATATTTTAAAATATAATTTAAATTGATTTTACACACTTTAAGCAATATCGTATCGCATATCGAATATCACATTGTTTAACAAGGTATCGCATATCGCATTTTTCTTCAATATCACACAGCCCTACAGCAAACAATTAAGTCGGAGCTTAGTGATCTCTACTGCAATATTATGCTCAAACTAGGGGTGGGCGCTATACAAGAACGTGACGTATTATGTTGTTCCATGATATGGATTTTGCTATACCGTGGATACCATTATATATTCCTGAATTCAAATTTTGCATTTATATTGTTTTGTTCAATTTGGTACTCTTTGCAAATTTGAACACTAATGATGATAAAGAGTCAATGGCTTAACGTTTTTGTCCTCTGTGTGCAACGCCGTACTACACAGGCATTAGTAATCAAACAGCATCATAACAAACCAAATTAATAGATGCTGAAAATGTATCTTTAATCACAGGAATACAGTAGCCTTTTATGTTAAAACATTCAAATAGATTATTTAAATTCACAATAGTTCCCAATATTACAGTGTTTACTGTATTTTTAATAAATAAATGTATCCTTGGTGAGCATAAGAGACTTTCCAAAAAAAAAAAAGAGGGGGTGGGGGATCTTGAAAATATTTTTCTCTACAAAAGGTGGGCCCGCCAGAAAAAGTTTGGGAGCCACTGTCCTACTCAAACACACAATATTTAATTTAATTTAATTTAATTCATACAGGCCTACCTCATGTTGCACGTTTGCACTTTTTGAGAATAAACAATGGCACAATAAAAAAAGACTTTTCAAGTCTTTTATTCAAGACTTTTATTCTGGGCTATGTTCTGATTGTCTGTAAATGGTACATGCTTTATGAATAAGGTGTGTGTTGAACTTGGTCCTCCAAACTGTTTTAAGCCAAATTAACTCGTTTCAGAATGTCCCGTTTATCATTATAGACCACTTTCCTGTGACCAATGTGTTTATAAAGTCAGTAAGTCAATTTCGACTTGTAAAGTAATAATTTCGACTTATCTCATAATTTCGACTATCTAAAGTCATAATTCCGACTTTGAATCTCGTAATTATGACTTAAGTAATAATTGTGACTTTTTAAGTAATAATTTCGACTTTTTAAGTCATAATTGTGACTTGTAAGTCATAATTTCGACTTTTTATGTCATAATTTCCACTTCGTAAGTCATAATTTCGACATTTTATCTCGTAATTATGACTTAAAGTCATAATTTCGACTTAGTAAATCATAATAGTATGTCATATGTCATAATAGTATGTCGTAATTTTGACTTTTTAAGGCATGCATTTTTTTCTTATGTGGCGGAAATGGACTTCCATAGTTTGCTAACCTGAACTGTAATAAATCTGAACATTATTCTGGACTATGTTGTTTGCAATTGTAGTTGCTGAATAAATGTCTTTACGCTGTTCTTTTAAGGAAAAAAGTATTAACATAATTTGGAATTGTTGGTGTTAATACCAGGAACTTTACTGGTATAGCGTTTGAGAGAAGCATCTTATTATAACACTTTTCATGAAAATAGTTTATTTATATAAATATGTTTATTTATATAATAAATATAATACATTAGGAAACTAGATTAGGTAAAATAATGTGATTTGGTATTCTTTTGATTTGTGCTTATGGAAAAGTGCAATAAGTCTAATGAAATCTAATATATATATATTATATCACTAACGTGATTATAATTTTTAAGTTAAACAATCATGATTATCAGTTCAGTGCAGCTCTACAGAGTTGGATAATCACTGATACTGATTAACATTTCTAATTTGCTCATATATGCAGACCCGAGTAAACAACTACGATGTGGTAGTAGGTCTTACGCCACTTTGTCATGTGAACTTAAGCATTCATTTGATAGATTGCACAAGCATGCGGCACCCTGGACCAGATTAAGGCCATCCATGTTGTTGAGGCTCTTCCTCTATGTCTGTAATATGATCAGTTCAGATAAAATCAGGTCTAACGCTCTGATGCACTCGCCAACACAAAACTCTTTCTTTCTCAGAACACAACACAAATATTTAGCCCATTTTTTTTACCTTGCGAATACAATACAAATATTTGCAAACAGATTAACAGATCAGAGGAAGCAAATATGAAATGTTTTATATGCATGTGTATATAAATCATTCCAAGCCAGTTCTGTTTAGATTACGAGGCTTAAATAAGTGCAGTATGGATGCATGGGCTACTTTAAAGAGATAGCTTTGGTTAGCTAAGCTCTATTAATCTTGTTATGGATGACACAGGCTTTGCTCCATACAGAGGAAAGCAGAAGGTAGCGGTGATATGCTAATGCAGATGACAGCTAATGCAGGCTGATGATTTATTTCTAGATCAGAGAGGCCTGATGAAGCTTCAGTCACCAAAGATTTTCAGTGGCACTGCAACAACAAACAACTGCGCAGAATATCAACACTCCTATAATGTTCTATGACTCCATCAGTGCTTTGGATCATACTCCTCATTTTATGGTCTACTCCACCACATTTATTAGAAGTCAATGTTAACTGAGTACACAAATTTGGGAGAAATTCACAACATTTCTCAAGAATATGCCCAAGTATTTTATTTTACCACATATTTAAAAAAGAAAAGCTGGATATTACGCTCTATATAAAAATCTGAATATTACACTACTGTAAAAACAAAAACAATACTAATATTTACATAATTTTTTTTATAAAATATTCTATTTTAAGACAAACTGCATTGATATGAAATGGCACAGATATTTTCAAAGCAATTAAACCCACCACACTCATTCATGTATTGTGAAAAATAATGATACCTTATAGCATTTTTGTAATTTAATTAAATTATTTTTTTTGTTTAAATAGGCATAATATTATTTTATACAGATGGCATGTGGGAAAGAAAAATATATATTGTGGCCACAAATTTAAATTTGTTTTCTTTTTTTAGTAAATAGTGGCAGTTTGTTCACTTGATTTAGTAAATTGTGGCAACATTGTACTTTGTTCCTCCCTATTAATTAATTCAACAAATTAGTACAAAGTAGCCATGATTTATTAAAATTAAACAACTAATTAATAACTAAGTCATGGGAATGTAGGAATGCACCGATACCACTTTTTCCAGTTCTGATAGTTTTCCATACCGATATTTTTATTTTTGGTACTTTCCGATACCGAGTACCGATACCGATATTTTTATAAAAAATAAATACATTTTTAATATTGGGTACAGAAACCAAAATAGTATGTATATTGTTAGTTGGTTAACTTAATTTATCAAATAGATACAGTCAAACCAAAATTTATTCAGACACCTTCAACATTTCTCACATTATCACAGTTTATTCGCTATAGTTTAGAAAATGGTAATAAAATATGACAAGAACTCAGAGTTACACTGTGTCAGAACAAATTCATCTTGATAATGTTAGATAATTTTGATAGAAAGGTATGTAATAGATTACAATCAACCAAAATAATTCAGACAGCTGTTAGTATGACAGTATTTACACAACCATCAATACTTTGTCGGGCAACTCTTAGCCTTAATGACAGCATATAGTCTCCTGGGCATGCTGTCATCCAGCTTCATGAAAACCTCAACTTCAGGTCTGAATAATTTTTGGACCGAAATGTGTATACATTTTACTGGTAGTCCACTGTATGAAGAATTTTTGGGTATGATTTGTCACAGTTTACTTTATTTTGCTATCCTCACTTACATAAATGAACTATAGTGTCCTGCACCCACTAGTAAAAAAATATCAAAAATTATATCTGGTCTCTGAATCATTTTTGGTTTCACTGTATATCCTTTGGTTATTTTCACAGTTAATTATGCCCATTAAAATGTATTTTACAAGTTTTTGTTTCTTTCTCTATGGTACATCATCTTTAATTTAATAGATTAGAGCTGCTCCATTGCAGCGGCTTAGTACTGTAATCACGTGCTTTGCTGTAATAATGCAGAGAACCACTCGTTATAAATCTCCTAACTGTGATATTTTCAGAAATAGAAGTCGCGTTTTTTCATCTGAAACATGCTGCGATTTATATTCCAAAACCACTCATATAATGCAGAAACACTCAAGCAAGCAAAACACGCGCATTGCGCGCACGTATTTGTACTGGTGCAGAATGAGAGGACAGTAGTACAGCCTAGCGCATTTCACACAGGCTGTTAGTTTCACTTTCACCAGAAAGTCATGTATGCCTAAGGTTGAAAATAAATGATGTTTATAGTGAATGCCCCTATAAATGGTCTTATTTTTACGATTTAGTTTTAATCCAAATGATGCGTGTGCTAAGTGAGTGAACATCAAAGATCACACAACAGAATTGCGCACTCTCTCTCTCTCTCTCTATCTTTCTCTCGCTCTCTCTCTCGCCCTACCGTTAAGTAACTTGTGCATTGTTTTACTTACTTGTTTTTGACATATCCGGCCGAACTACAAACTTTCCAGTGATGTCTGTGAGAAAGATATATTCACTCGACAAACTCGCGCATCTGCGCCGCCGCACGCTCAATCCACTCAGCGTGCTTTGTTTATCAGCTTGCACACATCAGCTATACAGGCGTTAATACTGAATGTTTAACATTATATTCATTGCATACATATACTTCATAGTAGACATCCTTAACTCCTTTCTGCTGTCTGTTGTTGGTGTTTCTTTGTTTGAATATGGCACTTATCACATGCTGTGTGGTATCGGCGTTTGGTATCGGGGCATTTTAATGAGTACGAGTACAGGAGACCAGTATCGGGCCCGATACCGATTCATGATTTAGCTCAAACAACGATGGAACAATTTTTTAATTTGTGGAAATATTTTTTAATTCATGGCCACGATAAATATATTTTTGTCCACGTTATAATTCTTTTGTCTGAAAACTATTTTTTACATTTTTTTTTTCCAGTAATGGAATTTGAAGAACAATGTGTTTAACTATTATTAAACATACATTTTCAAGTGGTAGTTCACCCACAAAATTGAAATTTGGTCATCATTTACTCATCCTCAAATATCTCCAAACCTGCATCACTTTCTTTCTGTGGAAAACAATGCTGGGAAAAAAGTAATACAGGTTTGTAATTGATGAATAAACGCTAACAAAATTAAATTTTTCCTTTCTCTTTGGAGTGTTACAAGCTCTTGGTGCATAAAGAAGATCTGTAAAGTTGCAAAGACTAAAGTCTCAAATCCAAAGAAATATTCTTTATAAAAGTTAAGAGTCAACCACGCATACATAAAATGGCTCGTTCTAACACGCCCCCACATGTCTATGTCATGATGTGGGAAGATTTGCATAACGCCGCCCAAATGTTCACGCAAAAAAAGAAGGCGTAACTTTTATTCTTGCTGTTGCCGCCACCACCATGTTGTGGAGACACTGTGTACTTTGTTTGGCCTTCCAAAAGAGGACGATATCCACTTCGTCATGCCTAGAGCTGATCCGTGCTGGTCGCTGAGGAAATACATCAAGTTCACGCTGTGGATCGCCGGATCGGCTTTCACCGTGGACGAAGCAGAGTCCAGCCCGGGGTCGTCACATGTGGTTGCCACAAGCCTGCCGGCTGCTCTTTCGTCAAATCTGCCTCCGCTCACTCAAGCCTGCCGCTTGTGACGCTTGTGAAAGCGAAACTACTTTGTTTGGCCTTTCAAAAGAGGACATTACTGTTCAAAACCGTTTGACTGGTAGTATAGGCTGAATATTCTTATTGATTGAAACAAATGTGCTTCAGCCAGAAAAAAAGGGTATGAAAAAAGTGCTCCGAGTCGCAGCAGAAAACAAAAAAATTGAACAACAACAAAAACTGGAAGTGTTGCTGGAGACGGGCTTATTTAAAATGCAAACTCATTCTCTGCCAGCAGGAGGCGCTTTTAGAGTGATAGAACTAGCGTTTAACCTTAAACCGCACAAACACATTTCATTACACTAAATATACAAAATAATGTTCTTTTAAGCAACATCATATGACCCCTTTAATATTCCTACAAATAGCAAAGTTTCTTAAAGTATAATACATGTACTGTTACTGTATATCCACATAATTTGAGGGTGAAATATGACACAATTTTCTTACACACATAGACATGCCTCACGGTTTTATTATTGAATATGCTACCAAACACTCTTGAACGTCATTAAAATTATGCTTTGAAAAAGTCCATATGTTACATTTGAACTGGAGCACTTGGAAATGGTAGGGAATCCACTAGAGTATTGATAATGCTATTATGATATATTATTAGATTAGATAACTCATCTTTTGTCACATCCTCTTGCTTCTAGTGATTTATTCCCTATTTTTACCCTTGGTGGCCTCAAATTCATGATCAATGATGTTCATATCTCAGTAGACCACATCAACCACCATCCAGTACAACAGTGCTGCAGACAAAGAGCAACACACATTCACTGTGAACACACAGAGGAAAAGCCTCCATTCCCCAACACATACACACAACTAATGACATTATAGCCTCATTGGCCTTTGTACACAGAATCTATTTCTATTCACAGCTGTCAGTTTTCTCTTGCTTAAAGCAGCAGGGTGGCAAGATCAAAACAAGGCGCCGGTGCCTCAGTGACAGCTCATTATCACAGACAAACACCCCCTAAAGTGACTCCCACTCGAACCTCTGCCATTTTACCTTGCCGCCTCTCCTGTCACTCTGACAACAACCACACTCTCCCCATCTCCGAATGCCAGCACTCCCGAATCCAGCATTCAGAACTTTTAGAGCTGATCATGATCTCAATGTGGCTGTGTTGTGATTTTATGCAGCATCAAAATCTGGCTGTGTTGACTGGAATTGTTTCAGGTTAAGTCTCTCGCCAAATGTTTTCTGAACAGCTGCCTGAAAGCTTTTTTACATCCCAGTGACTTTGTCCTCTGTGACTCAAAAAATAGCTTCCAGAAGATTCAGGTGGTGCCTCACAGCATCTGCAGAAACACTGCAGGGTTGTTTTAACCTGTGCGGACCTGTAATAAAAGAATAACCTAGGGGGTCTGAGGTGTAACTTTTTAGTATTGGCAAACATCTTGAGCGGTCATCTGCTGTGTATCTCAAAGTTGGACATAAGGTCATAATGTGAACTAAAGGTTGAGAATTGACCTCATATCCAGTATCTAATCTAATTTGACATGTTTACATTCATCTCTTTGGGTCACAGATCTATTGAGTTTAATTCTATTGTTTTAGCTGACATAACCCATGCACAACAGCTGGCCACCCAGGCCTGCAAATACTCCATAGCAGTCAGAGCAGATACACTGTACAAATCTTCCACAGAAAACAACATGGATGATTGACTGACAGAAATGATTTAACCTTGTAGTCTATGACATCAAACAAAGTCACAAATGCTAAAGGAATAAATATAGGATTATTCGTTACACAGCCAAACACATATACACTACCAGTCAAACGTTTGGAATAAATACTGTTTTTAAAAAATGTTTTTGAAGGTTTTTATACTCAAGGCTACATTTATTTGATAAAAATCTAGTAAATACAGTAATATTATGAAATATTATTACAATTGAACTGTTTTCTATTTGAAAATCTTGTAAGATGGAAAAGCTGAATTTTCTAGTCTTCAGTGTCTTCAGTGTCACAAGATCCTTCGAATATGCTAATGTGGTGCTCAATTATTATCAGTTATTATTGCTGCACCAGAACAGCATTTACTAGAAATATATTTTTTTATATATTTTTTCTTAATATTAAAAATGTATTAACTGTAACTTCGTCCTTGCAAATTATTTATTTATTTTCAAAAAGGAAAAAATCCCCATACTTCTGAATGGTGGTGTATTACAGTGTTCACAAATATATTAAGCAGCAATATTTTCAATATAATATATTAAGAAGAAATGTTTCCAAATCAGCATGTTATTTTTGAAAGATCATGTGACACTGGAGTAATGGCTGCTGAAAATTAATCTTTGCCATTACAGGAATAAATTCCTTTTTTTTCATAGAAAATAATATTTCACAATATTCCTGTTTTATTGTATTTTTGATCAAATAAATGCAGCCTTGGTAAGTATAAGAGACTTCTTTCAAAAGCATTAAAAAATCCTTAATAATTCCAATCTTTTGACCGGTAGTGTACATTGCTTCCAGGTTTCTCTCAATTCTATATTTGGAGCAAGAAATTCAGAGGAACAAACCAGAGACATGGCCGCTTCTCCAGACATCCGTAAACAGCAACATATTAGGTTTCACCATCTCTCAGCACAGTTAACATGTCTCCTAATTACTCACATGCAAAGAGCAACTGTATGACTGAAACGATCTTAACAACATCTGTCTCAAACATGTAGCTTACAGCTTACTGTACCACTATAAATCACCTACACCTTATCAGGTCTGCTGTGATTCCGGCTTGCTAGTTGCATCATTTCAAAGAAAGCTCAGTTTTACTCTGAACTGCAAAATAACTCAATGAGTGTGATAATCCTTTTTACCCTTTCCAACTCCTTACTCAAATCACGCAAGCTGTGGGAATCATTGCGCTCTTGCTGGCTTCTTGGCTCTATCTCATCATATCATGGGTCTAAGCTCAGCAAGAGTAATTAAACAAGTCTGAAGGACTTTCTGGCATCCTGGCACCACATTCAACACAACAGACAGCCACAGGAGTTTTAGGATTGGTCCACAGTGCTGGAAAACATGCTAATTTCAATGTTATGTAAAGAAGGGGAATCAATGTTGCACATTTTACACACGTTAAAATAATTGGGTACATTCAACCATGAGGTCTACATACAAGCAGTTCCACAAAACTATTATACATTAAATATGCAGTTTGTTAGGAGTACTGTAACATGAATACCCTATTATAAAGTATACAACCCTCTTTTCTTATATACTGTCTTGTCAGTAAACATGATAAAACCATAGTTTATCACACCCCTATCCAGAAAGACAGTGCACTCAGCCCTCAGAGCTGCTGTGTGAGCCATAAATTGAATTATAGCACCACCAGCCAGTGGAAGAGGTGCTGCAGTTCAGTTACCCATCTACTCCCTGTGGAAACTCAAACATTGTGGCCAAAAATATAAAGCAGTTTCATATCAAACAATATATTTCGTATGTTGGTGTTTTATAAACTTAGGAACAACAATATACTATATTAAATTGCATTTCATTTCAAGTAATTCAAGATAAATTGAGGATTTTTGTCAAAGTAACTGATGGAATTTGATGAATTTGACATTTTTATGGTATATTATTTTGAATTTAGAAATAAAATATAATTTTGGAACATAGATTATATATAATTGATATTTTAAATATGTAAAGTAATCAAATATATTGACTTGAAAAAAATTCTAAAAGCTCAAGAGCATCACAAAATAAAGCATGCAGGATATACATTAAAAATATGAAAAATGTTAAATGAGAAAGGTTATAATAAAGACTGATGATGAACATTTCATATTGCTGTACATGTTTCAGGTGTATGGCAAACGACGAAAAAACCTAAACAGCAAATGACAAGAATCTGTCTAAAAAGCCCTAAACCTCAATGTAGGTGTTCAGAATAATCAAATAGAGCTGCACACATCATCTAAATAACCCAAAGACCACTGCAAAACGCTCTTTAATTTCTTTTCTCCTACAGCCTTTAATATTAACCCAGCACGCTTGAAATTCATCATTAAAATTAAAAAAATTGCTAAAAGATGAAACTACGAATACAACTCCTGCCCATTAATGACAGAATTTTCATTTTGGGGTGAACTATCCCTTTAAGGTGCGGTCACATTTATGTTGCTTGGCGAAATTTTGCAGATGGAATCCAGTCCAGGAGTTAAATTTTTTTCCCACAGATTTCGCTCATGTTCAAGTTTGTCAAGTGAATTTGTCACTTTAAACACACAGAAACAAAACCGAATGTATGAAAACAACCAGGGCTGTGTTCCCAAAAGCATTGTAAGCCTAAATTGATCGCAGCTCCATTGATGACAATGGTTCTACGATCAACTTAAGCTTACGGTGCTTTTGGGAAATGCAGCCCACCTTAAATATCCACACTGAAATAGGAGCATGCGGTTTAACTGTCAATCAGATGCATGTGAATGTTGTGTTCATTACTATAGCAAGAGTAAGCTCCTTTAACATTTTCTTTCAGAATCATCTTTGGTCCAATTAATTTTTACACTGATGTATACCAATTGTTACTAGTAACTTATCTCACTAATAAAAAGTTATTTATACTTGGCATAATGATATGTTAGAATGGCTACTTTACAGCTAGATTAAACCTTTCATGCATGAATTATTACAACCTCCGTCAAGATTTTTTTCCTTTTTTTTTTTGCTCTTAGGGCATGAAAAACAAGATTTGAACTTTTATTTTATTTTACACATTTAATTCTAATGCAGCACTGACACAATAATATTGTGTGTATTTAACAAATAAAATAATAAAATGACATAAAATAATGTGAAAATTGTAAATTATATACAAAAAAATATATAAGGGCAGATGAGAGTGGACAGATGACTTTTCACTTTTCACATTCTAAAAGCAACACTTGGAAAAATGTAACAATAATATGACTCCTTAGATGTTACTTGATGCTATATTTTTTTCTGAAGCACCTTGGCATTTCTGACCGGTTGTCAGATGTAGCGAATTTAGCTCATGGGGAAATATGAATAATTAACCATAACTAATTATGATTAATTATTAATATTTTAGATCCACTGTAGATATTTAGCTGACCACTCAGGGTCAACCGTCTTGTCAATTCTAAGAACGTTAATTTCCTGGTTAGTTTTAATGTAATATTTGAGGTTGTAAACGATAAAAAAAGAGAGAGAAAATGAAAAATAATAATAAAATGTATTAAAACATAAATAATATTAAAACAAAGAATATCTATAATAATATTAATAATTATAATATTAAATTATATGTGATACTAATGTACATTTTATATTGTGATTTATTATTATGTATTTAAATAATATTGTGTGTGGGTGGGTTGGTATATATATATATATATATATATATATATATATATATATATATATATATATATATATAAATACTATAATAAATTTAAAAAAGTATATAATATTAAAAATAAAATACAGAGATAAAAGTAAAAAATGTTTTAAGATATAAAACATAGTAAAACAAGTAATTTTACAACACATAAATACATACTGTAAATATTGTAGTGTCAGATGTCCCAGGTCAACAGTATTATATGGGGGGGAAATGCAAAATTTCAGTTGAAATATTTACTAGGCACTATTACGATAGTCCAATAGCAAAGGGATAAATAGCCTACTTGTGAGTATATGCATCATAAACCAAATGTATGTTAGACACTGAAGTATACGGAATTCCCCACCCCCTCCCACAAAGAGCTACAGTGTTTGAACTTTTCCTTTGACGCCACAGTTCAAAGTAATCTCACACTGAGGTCCTCGTGGAAAAGTCTATGAATCGTAAACGATCCACACTTCTTTTACACAAGACCACCAAGAGTTCATTAAAACCATTTGTACACGCTTGAAAAGAGTTTGGCAAGTATTTGACTTTTTC
The DNA here is from genome assembly GCF_001515645.1 of Sinocyclocheilus grahami. NCBI lineage: Eukaryota > Metazoa > Chordata > Actinopteri > Cypriniformes > Cyprinidae > Sinocyclocheilus > Sinocyclocheilus grahami. The sequence goes on along the minus strand of NW_015506430.1, from coordinate 17,590 downwards.
ACTCTGTTGATTGCCTGGGCAATTTACTGTTCGTTTTGTCGTCAGCTCACTCCATAAAATAACGACCAGTCATTTCCTTTCACTCAGTGTAACTGCATGCAAGTAGAACATATCATTAAAATGGCTTTATGAGCTGGATCAATTTATTTTCGAAGCACAGCGTGCGTGCAAGAGATCTGTTAAGATGGGGGAGCTGTTGCACCGAACACTATACTGCTATAGATTATTCAGTCCAGCAATTCCAGTACAGTTATTTAATTGAAGCAAGGCGAAACACGTTATGCTTTCTCTACAGGGTGAATTACAAAATGGCCATGAAATCTCCTTATTTGTGCTCTTTTTATTAACTCTCATTGTGGGTGTTCTCCTTCCAGTGTAAACACTTCCACTCAGCATTAACCAGCCCATCAGCATCCGCCCTGCAAAATAAAATGCCCCCCTTGCTGATCATCCCATAATCAAGCTCTTGTTTAGCTGAATTAGCACTTACTTTATTTCGCTCTGAAAGCCGTTATGAGGATTCTGATTTGCCAATGCAAGGCTTGTTTGCAGATTATTTAAAACACTGAAATTATAAGAGCTATTATACGATTTGTATTATAAGATTTCATTTCAAACTATTTTAAATATGGCATTGGATAGATATGAATTTGTATAATGATAAGGATTTATTAACACTCTTATTGTGTTCTGGTCCTTTTGACCGGGAGATGATTTTCTTTTTCCTGTAAATTATGTTTTTGCATTGGACTAAATCCCACTGACATTGCTTACACAGGGTATAACAACTTTGAAAGAAAAACTGAATAATTTTACTATATTAGGATCTTTTTCCCCTATCTTGTTTACACCAAAATTGCTTATAAATTTCCAATAATGCTATATTATTAGCAAACAGTGGGTTCAATCTTTTCATCAATTAGTTTTCTTTCAATTGGCAGTTTTCTTTTCTTTTTTCTTTTTTTTTGATCATAGGCCTCACTGATCTGATTTTATGCACATCTATTTTTGAGTGAAGAAAAGCATTATTTGTGGATAATTTTTGGCAATGTTCACACAAAAACTGAGGTGCATAAGCTCAGATCAATGACGCCTATGATCAGTCAGTTCCAAAAAGACATACAAGACATAACCAGCTATGAGGCCTCGGTAAATTTTTCATGTTCAAAAATAAAATTTGTTCTTTGAATTTGATGTTAAACTCCAAATAATGCCTGCATGACATGTATAATTCAGTTTAGACAGTTTGCAAGAATGTTTGGCATTCCTGGTGTGAATATGATCGCCGATAGTGAACGAGGCTTGAGAAAGTTGTGAGTGAGGGCGCGGGCGCAGCCTCTGTGTTGCCAGATCCAGCTATTATAAGCGTTTTTGGTCTTGTCTTTTCCACTTAATTTAACACTTTATAAAGTTAATAAAGTAGGAAGTTGCAGTTTAGAGTATTATTTGCAAAAGATTGGAAATAATTTCAGTTTATTTTTATTCATTTTTAGTTTTTTGCTTGTTTTAGTATCAATATCTGGCAACACTGCATCGCCGGCACTTACAGTTTTTTTTCAATTGCTAACAAGCGTTTACCAGTACTTAAAGTACTTTTTCTAAACTCTTAACACAGCAACACACAATTACACAAGTAGCCAAATAGTTAATTTTCTGGCCAAAACCACATTTTGTTAAATAAATACAAACTCTACATTTCAAAATGCTGAATACCTTTTTCTACATATACTATCAAAACACAGCAAACCCGATTCAAAATAGAGTAATTCGGTCAAAACATTAGCACTACTTTTCTATCCAACAGGAACATATAGTCAATCATAGCACAGTGACTGTCAAAATTCTAACAGTTGATGATTTTACAAAATCTGCATTACTTGTCATGTTTCAGTTCTACCTGCATACAGTATAGACAATATCAACATTCATTGTTTTTGTAATTGTTACCTTCAACTGAAACCCATTTTACATTTTTAAGTGTTGAATGTGTTCATTCTTGGCAACATACTGTCTAAAATTGAATGAGTCATTATAGAAAAAAATAGGGTCCCCTATGCAGAAATTCAATTGGAACCTTGATTGAAATTGCTGTCCAGTGGGTGGTGGTTGGATGCGGATGGTAGCTGATGGTAGCTGATGCCAGTGATCAACAAAAATTCCAACATACATGGCCTTTGGTTACTATGCAAGCTTGTTTCCATCACAGAATAAAAAAAGTAAAAACAGTAATTGTGACCTTTTTATCTCACAATTTGGACTTCTATACTTGGAATATAGAATCTATACTCACAGAATTGTGAGATAAATTCACAATTGCAAGAAATAAAAGTCAGAACTTTGAGATAAAAAAAGTCACAATTACCCTTTACCCTTTATATTCCATGGCAGAAATAAGCTTTCATAGGTTCCACATGTGTAAGGGGAAAAAAACAAACAAACTTAAAAATGCACAGTCCAGCACACATTCTTACTTCTCTACCCTTCCTCTTCTTCTCCCTTTTTCTGATCAAGCTACTCCTCTCCCTCCTACAACTAGTCATCTTCCTCTCCCAGGCATTATTTTTTTCTCTCTGATTCTTTGTGTTGTTCTGCATCAAAAAAAAATAATTCAACGAGGTCTTTTTACTCTATGTTAGAGTAAACCTGGGTACGGCCATGTACATGACCCATGCTAATTGGAAGAAAACAAGTTGACAAAAAGATGAAATCCAAGATTTGTTGATAATATAGCATAATAATAGTTTTACAAGCAATTTTCAAAAGGCCGGTCATTTCTGACCACAATCACCACATTAAGTAAAGGATTTTCAGCACAGCACAAGGATTAAAATGTCACCTTTGCATGTAATGGTGAAAACACTATTCTCATTTAATTATCATCTCTCTACAGAGTACAAACATACTGATAAACATCTTCCCCATAATCCCAGGTGTCTTCTGCTGAGAATCTGTCATCTGTCAGAACCAAACTACAGTAATTGATGCAAAAGACAAATCAGACAGACCTAGTGGACAGAAAAAAGTTGTGGAAGGCCGCCTTCACTAGAAGGGAAAGAATCAGTAACTGTTTGATTTCCCTCGAGACATTGTCTCTTTTTTTAATGACTAATATGATAATTAAAACACTCTCTCTTTTCCCCCCTTCATCCAAAAACAGATGTAAGACATCCCCTACACAACACCCATGTGCTTGTGCTCACACACGCATGACCTGCACTCTTTTGTGCTATATCTTGTCACATCAACAGAGGGAATGAAACACCTTTGCTGTAGCCCCTGAGGGACACTTTCACACTGCTGATTTGAGCTTCTGTTCTCTTGAGACTGCCTCTCTTGTAATCATGCTATGCATCTGCACGGTACAATATTCTGTTTTTAGAAAGACAGGGAGAGGATGCTAATGACTCTGATGGAGTGTAACTAGCTGTAATTTAATGCAGTATGAATAGAACAAAAAAAGTACACAGCCTGAGATGAGGATTTCTTTCTTTACATGTTAGAGATGCTCATCCTGTAGATACATTGCTCCTGGATTTAAAGGTTTTGCCTGTCATTTTTTCCACCCTTGTGTTATTCCAAAACCATAAGCTGCTTTTTTTTTGATGAATCTTCAAACAGTTTTATTTGTATTATTTTTGCTTTATGTCATACTGATTTCCAAAGAGCATTCTAGAAAACAGGGGGAAATGCCATAGAGGACTGGAAAGCCATTAGCGTGAGTAAATAACATTGAATAATGTTATAACCCCCCTCCACACACACACACACAAAATACAAACAAATATGGAATGTGTAATTATATCAATTATATCATAGATAGATAGATAGATAGATAGATAGATAGATAGATAGATAGATAGGGGTATTGCTGGGCATGAAATGTCACAAGTATCACTGCATGACTATAGCATCAGCTGCAGGGCTAAGAAGAGGTTTTATATCATAAGTACAGATGCATTGGGAGTGTGTGTGTGTGTCTGTGTATGTTCAAGTTCAGCGTGTGTGACAGGTCATGTGCTTTCTGATTGAGGGTGCTATTTGCTCACTGTGACACAGAAACTATTTTGTTCTATTTCCTTCATGTGCTGGAAAATTCCTTCAAGCCTCGGCCCACCTGCTGGTTACCTTCCCCTTCACGCAGCCTGCAGAGAGCAACCAGGCAGAAATCTCCCTGAGTCACATCATCTCCTCCTCAGCCCTCCAGCTCAGCCACTGTCCAAGACAAGCAGAAAAAAACACATCACCATTTTTCTCAGTAAATATATTTCTAAAGGTGCTGTTGACATGAAATTTTCACCAGATGTCGGTAACAACCCAAGTAATCCATACATACAAAGAAAACAATACAAATACGTTCAGAAATTAAGTTCTGTGTAATAAAATGGAATGACCCAGGGAAAAAGTGTAGAACACGCTTACTGAAATTTATTTAATACTTCGTACAAAAGCCTTTGTTGGTAATGACAGCTTCAAGATGCCTCCTGTATGGAGAAACTAGTCGTATGCATTGCTCAGGTGTGATTTTGGCCCATTCTTCCACACACTCAGGTTCCATGGGCCTCTTCTATGAACTCTAATCTTTAGTTCTTTCCATAGATTTTCTATTGGATTCAAGTCAGGTGATTGGCTGGGCCATTCTAGCAGCTTTACTTTCTTTCTCTGAAACCAAATGAGAGTTTCTTTGTCTGTATGTTTGGGATCATTGTCTCACTGGAATGTCCACCCTCATTTCATCTTCATCGTCCTGGTAGATGGCAGCAGATTTTTATCAAGAATGTCTCGGTACATTTTTCCGTTCATCCTTCCTTAAATTATATGAATTTTGCCAGTGCTACACCATGATGTTTTCGGGTGATGTGCAGTGCCATTTGACCTCCAAACATGGTGTGTATGGCATCCAAAGTGTACAATTTTTGTCTCATCTGACCAGACTATATTCTCCCAGTATTTCACAGGCTTGTCTAAATATTGTGCAGCTAACTTTAAATGAGCTTCAACATGCTTTTTCTTCAGGAATAGAGTCTTGCGTGGTGAGCGTGCGTGCATTCAGGCCATGGCGGTTGAGTGCATTACTTATTATACTTATTATTTTCTTTGAAACAATTGTACATGCTAATTCCAGGCCTTTCTGAAGCTCCCCACAAGTGATCCTTGGCTCTTGGACAACTCTTCTGATAATTATTTTCACTCCTCTGCCAGAAATCTTGCAAGGAGCACCTTGTCGTGGCCGGTTTATGGTGAAATTATGTTCTTTCCACTTCCGGATTATGGCCCCAACAGTGCTCACTGGAACATTCAGAAGTATAGAAATCCTTCTGTAACCAATGCCATCAGTATGTTT
>NW_015506430.1:7754-12095 GCF_001515645.1 Sinocyclocheilus grahami | reverse complement strand
TTATTTTCTTTGAAACAATTGTACATGCTAATTCCAGGTCTTTCTGAAGCTCTCCACAAGTGATCCTTGGCTCTTGGACAACTCTTCTGATAATTATTTTCACTCCTCTGCCAGAAATCTTGCAAGGAGCACCTTGTCGTGGCCGGTTTATGGTGAAATTATGTTCTTTCCACTTCCGGATTATGGCCCCAACAGTGCTCACTGGAACATTCAGAAGTATAGAAATCCTTCTGTAACCAATGCCATCAGTATGCTTCGCAACAATATGGTTGCGAAGGTCTCGAGAGAGCTCTTTGCTTTTACCCATCATTAAATGTATCTTGTGTGACACGTTGGTCATGAGACACCTTTTTATAGGCCATCAGCTGGGACTGAACCAACTAATATTAATTTCCACTGACAAGGGGCAGGATTGCTTTCTAATTACTGATAGATTTCAGCTGGTGTCTTGGCTTTCCATGCCTTTTCGCACCTCCCTTTCTTCATGTGTTCAATACTTTTTTCCTGTGTCATTCTACTTAATTACACAGAACTTAATTTCTGAACTTATTTGTATTGTTTTCTTTGTATGTATGGATTACTTGGATTGTTACCGACATCTGGTGAAAATTGCATGTCAACAGCACCTTTAGAAATATATTTACTGAGACAAATGGTGATGTGTTCAATACTTATTTTATCCGCTGTATTCTCTGCGCTTGTGTCATGTTGATTGTATCCTGCAGACCAAATGTCTTCAGCACAGTTTAATTATTGGCCACAAGTGGTAAAGTATGGCAGGTATTTGCATACTGATGAGTAAGCGAATATGACATACGCACACACATTTGAACATTAGCAGCAGTATTACTAATTGGAAAAGCAGACAATAATGTGCTTCTATTAAGGTAGTCGACTATACATCATTTCACTCCAAGAATGAACAGCAAATAAAAGCCAAATTGTCTGGAATAAAAAATGTATTCTACACTCATCATTAAATTGCTGTGAACTGAAAAAAGAGAGAACATTGAGATAAAGAATCTCAGCCAAGCCAACTAAAGAGCCAAAATGATTTAGCAATGATTTTATGGGTCTACTTGTCCAGTAATAACAATCTTTAAGGACAACTGTACACTGAAAAAATGGTGTAAAAACTATTTTCACTCAGGAATTGCAAGTACATTTAACAAATAACTACAAAGAAATGGCAAGTAACACACTGAATTAAAAGTAAACATTTAAAGGAGAAAGACAAAAGTATCTATCTATCTATCTATCTATCTATCTGTCTGTCTGTACAAACTTTACTTTTATAGTAAAAAAAAAAAGCCAGGAAGTTGAATCTGAATTTGAATTGGAATGACAAGAAGAGAAATGTATTGAATTAAAATTCAAAGAAATTCAACACAGGTAAGACACTCTTAGAATTGTATGCTTTATTAGTTATGATGAAATATATAAACTACATTTCAAAAATATATATCTATTCTATATCTAAAAATTCTGTTTGTCCAGCCAACATTCAAATTTTATCTAGGCAAATTTTACTTTTCTTGTACAATTAAATTTCTTTGAACTTCAATTAATTTTACTTATACTTTATTATGTTCAGATTGCAATATGGCATCCTGTTTGCTATCAATTCAAATATCATTCAAATTCAGGAACTTGCTTGAAATTTAAAATGCATTTTCAGTTCAATTCTGAATCTATTTCACCCTAAACAACTTACAAACAGAACAAACTGTGGCATCCATATGGTCTATATGTATAGAAGCTGCGTTGTGGACAAGACCTTATACTAGAAGTTAATTTTAATATATGATGATGATGACATTATCTTAAGTCCCAGATGTAATTCAAAAGCGAGGACTTAGAACTGCTGCACAGAATTAAACAGCCCCATACTGCATTGCTGATTTACCATAGCTGACTGTGACACAGTTTTGTAGTAACTTCCAATTCCCTGTCCAGCAAAAAGCTTAAACTCAATCCTATATTGGATTGGAACCACAGAATGCATGCAGAGGCATTTGGTGAAGAAACGTAAGCCTTGGTTCTAAAGCCATCCATATAACAAAGGCAATGAGCGTGCCTACTGAGGCCACTATAAGTCAGGCAGCAATCTATTGATGCACGGCATTGCAGGGGAGGATGCATCTGTGGTGATTTTTAAGGTCACGACTGCATCTTTTTGCTGTTCTGTTTATATGAATAAACACAAACTATATATCAAGCTGTCACGTTCACTATAAAAAGACACAACAGTTTCCTGCTGTTTCAAGAGCCCCGGCCAATGTCCCAGTTCATCTCTGAAAAATAAAAATTACTTTGATCAGCGCACCATGCATGTTTCAAACACAATGCTCATAGATAGTAACAACGAATCAAGGCTTGGCTCAGTTATCCCCTGCTAAAATTAAGGTTTAGAACCATATGGGTTCCTAAAAGAACCGTTCAGTGAACAGTTACTTAAAAAATAAAGGTTCCAAAAGTGGGTTTTCACAGCAATGCCATAGGAAAAAACAAACAAACAAAAAAAAACTTTTTTTGGTTCCCAAAAAAGAAAACGTTTTTCTTAGTGTGAGGAACATTTTAATAATCTGAAGAACCTTTTTCCACTTTAAAGTGCCTTGTTTGCATTAGAAAGGTATGTGGATGCTAAAGGTTCTTCATGAAACCATCAATGCCAATGAAGAACCTGTTAAATGTACTGCAACAATCTTTGCTTTATATACAACTTTGAATAAAAGATACCAAACCAGTGATACAGCGGTTTTTGGGATTTTGCCACTCCCACCATAGTAGATGGGTGAATAAGAAAATTGAACAGGCTTAAATATTTCTCGCCGGTGATTTAAATTACATTGATTTTAATCATATATTGAAACAATGGCTAAAAATGGCAAAATTTATTTCTTATTTTCATAGATAAATATATTCTTTAATTATCCCAAAAATTGAGTTAGAAGTTATTACGATATTGACAAATAACTATTTTATCTAAATTAGTCAGTCATATTTTTAAATAGACATTAATGTAAACAAGACACCTAGAGGTCCTAGATCATCTTTTCCAGAACTTGCTGACCAATTAAATTTTTATGGAAAGACTATTTTCAGTGTTTTGTCTGCGAATTGATCAACATAATGATCCACAACAATATAACTCACTAAACAAACTGTACTTCTACCCCTCACAGTTTTGTTTGGTAAATCAAATATGGTCTGCTTGAGAGACATAAGGGGGGGAAACTATAGCTTTGGGAATGGAAGTACCACCGTTTTTTGATAGAATATATTTGTTCCAGAATTTGCATACACAGTAACTGGAATGGCACAATCTTGTCAAACAGTTTGGTAGATTAGGAGTTGCCCGGGGTTGTTACTAAGATGCCTGTTGTGCTAACTGACTTCAAGTGCTGTATATCCATAAGCAACCATCAGAACTATGTGTTGCATTTCTTCACATACCGCTTGTGGCAGAAGGTCTTATCATTTTGTCTGGTTAGCAGGGGGCAGCTGATATTACCATGTAGATGAGGCAATCTGTTCGCCCTCAGTCAAAGAGGAGTCTCAACACCTGCTTGAGTTTCCTGCTCCTCCTCCCTATCTGCTGTTCGATGCGTGTCATGTCTGGGGTTCATCACCGCCCCTTTATAATTGGATCTTGCTCTGTAACTTTCTCCCCCTGCAACCATTATTTTGTAGGAGCTGTGTGAACAAATGTAAAAATAATTTACCGGTTGGAAAGTACAAGAGAAAAATTTGATGTTCTTTTAGGCTCTGTATTTCCCTCTCTCTGACGCTTCCCCTGCGGGGTGTACTGGAGGGATTTGTGTAAAGAGAGCATGCTCAGTAGTTCTTAAGAAATAAAGAGGCATCTGGTTGTGGTAGAACGATTCCCGTGGGGCTTTAAGGATCATGTAGTGAGTGTCTCTGCTGTCTGGACAGGTTCTTCTGGGACTGTTTATGTTGTTTCAGGTGGGTGGACATTAGTCTCAGGCTCAGACGGGCATAACAACTGGTGATCGCTTTCTCAATTTGGTAAGCTCAAATCTGATTGGCTGACTTTTCGCAACTTACGCAGAGTAGCACAGTGCTTTATTATCAGTCTGTCTGGAAATAAAACACATTGCCCGATTAATATAACCATATCTGAGTTCAATTCAATTGGTCAGGAGGTTGAACTGGAATTTAAATTGGAATGGAAAAAAATATACATTTACTGAACTGTAATTCAAGAAAATCAGCCTATAGCTAATTAAGTGTTCTTCCATCCTGGTCTACAAAAGCTGCTTTATTAAATATGGTGAAATGTATAAACTAAATACCATTCAAATCTCTTTCTTTTTTTTT
>NW_015506430.1:5698-6443 GCF_001515645.1 Sinocyclocheilus grahami | reverse complement strand
GCCTTGTTTGCATTAGAAAGGTATGTGGATGCTAAAGGTTCTTCATGAAACCATCAATGCCAATGAAGAACCTTTTTTAGAACTTTTTAATAATCTAAAGCAGTGTTTCCCAACCCTGTTCCTGGAGGCACACCAACAATACACGTTTTGCACATTTCCTTATCTGACCCATTCATTTTAGGTATTGGATTCTCTACTAACAATGAATGAATCAGCTGTTTTTAACTAGAAAAAGTTAGAAAATGTGTTATGTTGGTGGGCTTCCGGGGACACGGTTGTGAAACACCGATCTAAAAAACCCTTTTCCTGTATAAAAAATATTTTTTGCAATGGAAATGTTCCATGAACATTAAAGGTTCTTCATGGAACCAAAATTGCCAATACACTCCTAAAAATAAAGGTTTCAAATGGGTGTTTTTGAAATTATGCCACACCATTTTGGGTTCTCCAAAGAACCTTTCAATGAACAGGTCTGAAAAGATGTTTTTCTTAGCATGAAGAACATTTTAATGGTCTTCAGAACCGTTTTTTCCACTTTAAAGACCCTTTTGTGGAATGGAAAAGTTCTATGGATGTTAAAGGTTCTGCGTGGAACCATCAATGGCAATAAAGAACCTTTTATTTTTAGGAGTATTTAGAAGTATATAGTATGTTGTGATCTCATAAAATTCCAGTTATAATACAATTATAGTCAACTCAAACTCAAAATTCTCCCACTTCCACTGGAAAATAACAAATGGAATGT
>NW_015506430.1:0-1730 GCF_001515645.1 Sinocyclocheilus grahami | reverse complement strand
TTTTTTTTTTTTACAAATTAGATATTATGAAAATGCTGGTACTTTACTCTACAAAGTGCAAACATTTCACAATAAACTGTTTGGTCAGCTCAGGTCATCACAAATACAAGTTTGTTTAAATCTAAATGGTAGCAGCTAGTTTTTTTGCCATTCTGTCTGTTTGATGCTGGCTGTGCATTATGTGACGTGACATGTGACATGTGGCCAAGTATGGTGACCCACACTTGGAATTAGTGCTCTGCATTTAACCCATCCAAAGTGCACACACACAGCAGTGAACACACACACACCGTGAACACACACCCGGAGCAGTGGGCAGCCATTTATGCTGCGGCGCCCGGGGAGCAGTTGGGGGTTCGGTGTCTTGCTCAAGGGCACCTCAGTCATGCTATTGAAGGTGGGAGAGAGCGCTGTACATTCACTCCCCCCACGTACAATCCCTTCCGGTACGAGACTCGAACCCGCAACCTTTGGGTTACGAGTCCGACTCTCTAACCATTAGGCCACGACTTCCCCCAAATTATGACTCTCCACGTGATTTTTTTTTCGCTGTTATTATTATTAATAATAAAGTAATATTGTATTTTCTACTTGCTCTCCTTTGCATTATTAACGTGATGGCGTGAATGTACGTTGTGTAATCTGCCCTGGTAAATACATATTAAACAAGAGATGACTCAGATTCATGGCTTTCTTCCTATTCTATTGGGATTACATTGTGTTATGTTTAATTATGCTTCAACCAGACTGAGATTAATGTATTCTTGGAAAAATGTGCATATGGTCATAAATGTTGTCATTTTTAAGTAATTTATGATTCGAGGGAAATGACTGAGTAAATTGAGAAGATGGAGTATAGAAACCATCCAGCGCTATGTTGAGCACATTATCTCACAAGCCAGCGGTCTGAGTGGCCATATAAATTACAAACAAGTAAAATGTTATTTCTTTATAGATTATATAACAACAACTTGGAAAACAGACAAAACAGAAAAGGTAAGAAGCATTGTTTGAGAAAAGGGCATACTAATATAATTGGTGCAGGCCTGTAACAGAACTAACTTTGCCCCGCGCTGAGGTAATTTCCGATTTTTGTGAAAAAAGACTAATGGGATTAATAAGTAATTTGCAGTCTTTGTTTTGAATTTATCATCAAAGCTCTGAAAACATTAAATATATTTAACTAAATTCATTTATTAGAAATACAATAAAACCACCTTAATTCCATTAACCTCAATAGATCCGGAAACATCCAAATATTGATATATATCTCAACATTAAGCTCTGAAAAAAATGAAATATATTTAACTAAATAAATATTAAAAATACAATAAAACCAGCTTATTAACTCCATGAACCTCAATAGACCCATAAACATACAGATGTTGATATCTCAACATTAAGTTCTGAAAAAATATTAGTTAAATCTATCTATCTATCTATCTATCTATCTATCTATCTATCTATCTATCTATCCGTCTGTCTGTCTGTCCTGTCTACCCAATGCAATCAGTGTTTATCTAGTTGTGAAAACTGTATGTGTGCTAGAGCCACACGTTTGTATGAATACCTATGAATATTAATGAGATCCTGTTGATTATTTAAATGGCTGAGCCACCATATAGCAGAAGGAGACCATCTGATAATGTGACACGGTGGAAAGGAGGTTCATGTGACGGGCACATTTATTATTAGTCCAAAGCTAGTAAAGAATGTGTGTGATGGGGCCT
>NW_015506429.1:363489-363991 GCF_001515645.1 Sinocyclocheilus grahami | reverse complement strand
TCTCTCTCACACACACACACACACACTCTCTCTCACGCACACTCACACTCTCACACGCGCACACACACACTCTCTCTCACACTCACACACACTCTCTCTCACACTCACACACACACTCTCTCTCACACACACACGCACTCTCTCTCACACACACTCTCTCTCACACGCACACACTCTCCCTCTCACGCACACACACACTCTCTCTCTCACGCACACACACACTCTCTCTCTCACGCACACACACACTCTCTCTCTCACGCACACACACACTCTCTCTCTCACGCACACACACACTCTCTCTCTCACGCACACACACACTCTCTCTCTCACGCACACACACACTCTCTCTCTCACGCACACACACACTCTCTCTCTCACGCACACTCACACTCTCACACGCGCACACACTCACACTCTCACACACGCGAACACTCTCACACACACACTCACACTCTCGCTCACACACACTCACACTCTCTCACACTCTCTCTCACACACACTC
>NW_015506429.1:352533-362611 GCF_001515645.1 Sinocyclocheilus grahami | reverse complement strand
CTCTCACGGACACACACACTCTCTCTCACATGCACTCTCTCTCACACACACTCTCTCTCACATGCACTCTCTCTCACGCACACACACACTCTCCCTCTCACGGACACACACACTCTCTCTCACACTCTCTCTCACACGCACTCTCTCTCACGCACACGCACACTCTCTCACGCACACACACACTCTCTCTCTCACGCACACACTCTCCCTCTCACGCACACACACACTCTCTCTCACACGCACACACTCTCCCTCTCACGGACACACACACTCTCTCTCACATGCACTCTCTCTCACGCACACTCTCTCACGCGCACACACACTCTCTCTCTCACGCACACACTCTCTCTCTCACACACACACTCTCTCACACACACTCTCTCTCACACTCTCTCTCACACGCACTCTCTCTCACGCACACGCACACTCTCTCACGCACACACACTCTCTCTCACACTCTCTCTCACACGCACTCTCTCTCACGCACACGCACACTCTCTCACGCACACACACTCTCTCTCACACTCTCTCTCACACGCACTCTCTCTCACACACACTCTCTCACACACACACTCTCTCTCTCACGCACTCACTTTCTCTCTCACACGCACTCTCTCTCACACACACACACACACTCTCTCTCACACACACACACTCTCTCGCACACGCACACACACTCTCTCTCACACGCACTCTCTCTCACGCACACACAATTTCTATTTCAATTTAAGTGTGCTTTATTGGCATGACAACCTACATATTTGTATCTCAGCCAAATATAGTCCTATCTAAACACACATCAATGGAAAGCTTATTTATTCAGATGATGTATAAAAATGGACCCTTATGACTGGTTTGTGGTCCAGGCGTGTGCGTTAAAGGATCATACAGGCTCAAATGAATTAACAAGCACACTCGAGTAACGTTTAATCTAAATGAGCTTTATTGGAAACCACCAATCATGCAAAACTTGAATCAACTTCCATTTTTCCATCTAAAACACACACACAATCCCATCGGTTCTAAAACATCTGCCTCAGAAACCCCAACACAACCCATCTTCCAACGTTCGTCTGACCCTCTGAACCCTTCCCAGTTAAACACGGCATGCAAAGCTATGTTTTAGCGCACTACACTAACAGGAATGATTAGTAAAGATAAGCGGCTGGTTAAGCAGCATCTAGTCGGTGCAGAGGATGGCGACTCCGCGCTCGTAGAAGTGATGCGGGTCTTCTTTGGTGGCGATGTCGAAGTCGACGGTGAAGATGAGGTCTGAGCGTGTGAAGTTCAGATACACGGGCAGCGTGACCTGCAGAGAACACAGAGAGAGACAGCCTTTAATTCACTGATTAAACTGAAAATGATGGTCTAATTGATTATGCTAATAGGTTTAATTTGAACAAATTATCTGTAAATATATAAAAAAAAATCAAGTGTTAATTTTTTTTTGTGGTAAAAAATTACACGAGGATTTATCAAAAATGACTACTGAGCTGCCTCAAGAACAAACTACTCAATTCTTGGGAGTTATTGTTGAGACTTTGAGTTGATTATGCGAGTAGAAACATACATAAATCTACTGGAATAATAATGAGGGTTAGGCTTGTTGTTACTACAGAGTGTCCTCTTGTGCTTTATTATAATTATCCATATCTTTCATATTGTAATATAGTTTGGGCAAGTACTTTTCCGGTCTATCCTTCAGGAGAGTTTTGTTAAGAGTGCAACCCGATCAAACATATATATACTTCATCTGCTGCTTTATTTCACAAACTTCAGGTTCTTACTATTTATGATATTAATATTTTTCAAATGTGTGATTTTATTTATAAGATATATCCAAGTAAGGGTAACCTTCCAAAGCAATTTACAATGTATTTTAAATTCAATTCACCGGTTCACCGTTATTTAACGTACATTTTTAAATATTAATCTTCCTTAATCTCTCACTTGTAGAGGTCAATACTTGATGAGATTTAGGGGTAATGAATTATGGAATGGTTTGTCACATCTAGCAAAAACATTTTTCCTCTTTAATAAGTTATAAAAGATGTATAAAGGGATCAGTTTAATGCGGTTTTGTAATGGTGTATTTTTTTTCTTCTTAAAATGTAGTTTATGCACTACATTGGTTTGTTTTTGGAGTACATAATTTCCGGGGGTTTTGACATGTGTGACCCTGGAGCACAAAACCAATCATGAGGGTCAGTTTTGTGAAATTGAGATTTATGCATCATCTAAAGCTGAATAAATAATCTTTCCATTGATGTATGGTTTGTTAGGATCGGACAATATTTGAAAATCTGGAATCTGAGGGTGCAAAAAAATCTAAATATTGAGAAAATCATCTTTAAAGTTGTTCAAATTAAGTTCTTAGCAATGCATATTACTAATCAAACATTAAGTTTTGATATATTTACGGTAGGACATTTACTAAATATCTTCATGGAACATGATCTTTACTTAATATCCTAATGATTTTTGGTATAAAAGAGAAATGTATAATTGTGACCCATACAATGTATTGTTGGCTATTGCTACAAATATACCTGTGCTGCTTATGACTGCTTTTGTGCTCCAGGGTCACACATGTTGTAATTAATTTTTATTTATATATTTATTGTAATTTAGCTCTTTCATTGATTTCATGAGTTGTTGTTTTCTTTATCGTTCAGGAGGAGGCTCTAAATAAGCGGCGTCTCTCTGCACAGTAAATGGATTGTACTTATTCTTGTGCAAAATATATAAAGCAAAGTAAGGCCAGTGACAGACCATGCTCCTCTTCTCGGTGTTGCTCTGCTTCATCCAGTGCAGCTGCGTCAGCGGCAGTTCAGTGGAGATGCTGGTGGACAGAGAGAGCTTGTTGTTGGCGCAGGTGGCCCCCTGCAGCTTCAGACCTGCGCACAGACAGACAGACAGAACGCTCTGAGCCCCAGCAGACACGGACACGCTCCTCATCTCTCTCTCTCGAGCCGCTCTCACCTCTGATGCCGAAGCTGCAGGCGTCCAGCGCCGCTCCCTGCGCAGACGTCACATTCACCTCCAGACACAGCTCCTCCAGAGACCAGCTGTTGACCTGAGCCACGTACTGACGCGTGGCTGTGATGTAGGCCTCCGGCACGAACAGACCGCCCAGGTTCACATGGATGTTCTGCAGGAGAACAGCAGCCCGTTCAACACTTGAAACCACGAGTCTCCTGAGTTTGAGCCAGCTTTATCTCTATAGCGCTTTATACAATCCAGATCAGTCAGAGCAGATTCGCCGTGATAAACAGGAAAATAATGATGGAAAGTCAACTGTGTTTTACTTCAGATTCTGCTGTAAAGCAGCTCTAAAAGACAACAGTGTCATTATTCAGATCAAGCCAGTTCAGTTCAGAGAGGGCTGCATGATAAATCATGTTTTAATCGTGACTGCTTCTTTTGATTTATTAACTAAGTTCTCGCTGTTATACTCTAGGGGGCGCTATTACGCATCTCCTGAATGTGATCAAAAACACAGACCAGGAAGACGCAGAAACCAGCGAGCATACGCATATGATAAATAATGTGTTCAACAATAAACAGCATATAAATAATAAACGGCTAATGTTAGCGAGTGAAATGTGGATCAGAAAGTGGTAAAGGCCTGTGAAGCTTTGGGAGCGCTGATGGAAGCCATCTACTGCAGCTTAGCTTTCATAATATTACTGAATATGATCCAGATGATTCTCAGCTTTTTGCTCAAAATGTTGCTTTTTTTATGAAACTATATTGTGATGCATTGCATGTTCAGATATTCACACAACAAAATATTCTAGGGGCCATGAAATATTAGTGAAAATCCTCAAACATGCTGGCAACTTTTTTTCTCTTAATTTGTCACCGATGCAGTTTTGGTTCTTGCCACTGTCGCTTTGGCTTGCTTAGTTGGGGACACTTAATATTTGGCAACATTATGGATTGCATTCCTGGAAGCGAACTGAACCGAGCTGATGATGAGGCCACTGCTTTCTCCAGAGCTGCATTAAAGATGAAGCAACCTCTCTCCATAACTGATGGACTTTACACAGTTATTAAATGGAGCTGAATCAACAATTAACTGGTTTCAACTGCATGACGACTGTCTGCTATTTTTTAGAGCTGTTTTACAGCAGAATTGAATGCTGTTTGCATCACTGAATCACCATGTTATTATTGTACTGTATAAAGCGCTACAGAAACTAACATTTTCAGCCCAGTGATTTACTTAATCTTCACATGCACTGTCTGCTACAGAAAAGCAGCGATCCTCTTCAAACACCGGCAAACATGTTCAGCGACCTGTATTGAGATGTTCTGATCTACAATCATGTGGTGCGAGCTGCTGTTCTGTGATGTGTCACTGCACCTTGAGCTCTTTAGCGCCGCCGCTGGCCGCTCCCTGTGAGATCTGCTGCAGCTGCTTGATCCGCTCGCTGAAGTCTGCCACCCACTGGATGACGGTCATGGCTGCGGGGACGGTGTAGCGGCTCCAGCTGCGGGGCAGGATGCCTGTGGAGCACAGCACAGCGCTTCAGTGACCCGGCGCACACAGACACTGATCTGAAGGGTCAGAGGTCACTCCGCTGACTCACCTTTGACCAGGTCGTTGATGAGCGTGCGCAGGTCGTTGGTCTGCTTCTTCTTGCCCTCGCACACATGCACCACATCGGTGAGATCCTGACGCACGTCCTGCAGCATCCGCGAGCCCATCTTCACCTCGCGCTCGAAGAACCGGAACAGAGGATCCTGGGAGGAGCAGACGCTTGCATGAGGGGTGCTGAAGTTAATCGTGTCTGCGATGCGGATGCAGTAACGGACCATAATCGATTATAGCCTTCTGACATCATTCGCATACGCGCTTGTCACACCAGTATCTGTTCTATGACAGTGTAAACAGGAAAAAAAACGCATGCATTCGGATATTTCCAGATCGGTTTCAGGCCTCATTCATATGTGGAAATAAATCCAATATGTGCCAATGCGACTCATGTAAACAGGCAGATCGGATTTTCTGAGGCACAACTGAAAGAACGTGTAAACGGACAGCCAAAAAAAAATCGGATATAGGCAACAAATCAGAATTGGCCATCTAGACCTGCAGTGGAAACGAGGCCGTAGATACTGAAAGTACTTTATCACTTGTATTTGTCTTTTTCCCCCTTTATTACTTCAAATATCAAAATGTAGCCATGTGCCGTAATATTGAAAATTGAGGATGACACATCATGACATCGAATCGTAGCAGTGGTGTCAAACAATTAATCAAATAAAAGTTTGTTTGCATAATGTGTTCAGTGTATATTTATTATGTATATATAAATACACACACACATGCAGTATTTTTGAAACCATGTACATGTATTTACATATCTATATTTATATTCACACAATTTAAATTATAAAAAAAATGTCATATAAACAACCTATTTTTCTGAAATGTATACATGCATGTGTGTGTATTTATAAATGCATAATATACACAGTACACATTCATATATTATGTAAACAAAAACGTTTATTTTGGATGCGATTAATCGTTTGAGAGCACTAAATCGTAAACATAATCCTAATCGAATCGTGAAGCCAGTGATAATTCACACCCCTAGCTTTCATGAGCCATCGAAGAAGAAACACCAAGCGTTCAAACTGAGTTTACGACAGCTACGATCTGAACTGCCATCAAGGCAAAGATGGGTATTACTTTTAAATCATGATTGTTCACATGATATAAAAACAAAGGTTTCTTCTCGTTTTCTATACAAAGCCTTCAGCAATATGCAATATCTAAAACATTCAAAATGACCGGTAACTATGTTTCTCAAATGAACTGATGCGATGTAAACAGTGGATGAAAGCGTCTGAGGTCTCTGTGAATGTGGGTCAGCCGGACCAGACTCGGGCCGTACCTTGATGTTCTCCACGGTGCGTTTGAGCGGGCTCACAGACTCCGGGATCAGCTGCAGCCAGTTACGAGCCGTGGTGTGAAGAGTCCTCATCCAGGCCGGCTGCGCGTCAGACGAGGACGTGCTGCGCTGCTTCTTCTCCGTCTCGTACGCCAGATCGTCCTCATCCTCCAACATCTGCATTTTCAGCAGCTTCCCCATCATGTCAATGCCTGAGCGGGAGGAAGGAGCGGCCGCGGGAGCAGGAAGTGAGGTACGGGAGGGAGACACCCACAGGAAGTGAAGGAGGGAGATCAAATTAACAGCTGGACAAACTTGAGTGTGTTAATAAGGGGGTTCAAGTGCTAAAACCCTGACGAGGAATTACTGGAAGACTTGCCACGGTCTGACGCCGCTAACACTCAGGAATCAGGACAACATTATAAACGAAGCGGAATAGAATAGACTTTAATTATGCGCAGTCACCTAATGAAGAGTTTTGTTTGAAGTTCAGTGGTCAACAATTTAATTTGCATTTCGTTTAGACAGTAGTCAACATTTGAAGGGGATCAAAAAAGTTGTCCTAAGACAAGAACACATTTTGGTTTTAGGACCATTTTTGATCCACTTCAATTGTTGACACGTGTAGTTCAAATATCCAGTTAAACTCAAACCGCCTTATGTTGCTGTGCAGGGAGAAATGACCCCAGAGCAGTAACTAGCAGCCGAGCGGTGACGTGAAAGCGGTGCATCGTGGCAAGTCCAGTATCTGTTGTTGACCAGGGCATCTCTGAGGATGACATGCATCTGAGCAGGACTGAACTGAACTGTGAGGAGAAAACAGCATCAAAACAAAGCGAGGGCCGGTGACATGATGGCAGTGAAATACAGCTACTGGAGGCTGAGGAGACAGAAGGACACCCGCTCCGCTGCGTGCAGCGCTAACGGCTCTAGCACACGCAGCCGAGGAGGCGTGCTCTGATGACGAAAGCCTGTGAAACTGACAGTGACCTCGAGACAGACAGACAGAGAGGAGGCGAGAAGGGTCAGAGTTCAGGAGTAAACACCGTCCTCATGACAGCCCCACAGACGCTCGTACCCTGAGTAGTGAGCAGGACCTTCTCCGCGTTACTCGGCAGACCCAGCCATGATGGAGTCTGAGTGTCCGGCAGCAACTCCACCCAGTGAATGAACTCCTCACGCCTGCGCCACAGAAACACAGACACACGCTTTATACAGGACAGACCGCTTCAGCTTCACAGAAATAAACAGGAACGTAACTCTTGAATTGAAATTCCTCAATTATGAAACATGAGAGGACTGTGTTCACTGGGGTTGTAAAGATGCGTCACATTTGCCATTATATGGATTTTTGCAGCCAAAATCCAATCTATGATGTCTGTCTGAGCCGTGCTTAATCTAGACACGTGCCAGTATTCGGTAATGTGATATATATCACAATAATGAACATGTGCGATATTGTTACCGTAGGCACTTCAAAATACCGTGAATAATTATTACAAATTCAGATTTTTTAAAATGCATTTTAAGAATACTTTTCCCATCAACTGGTCAAATGCACAACAGCGCTGTATGCTGCGTCACAGACGTGTGCGCACTCATGTAAACAAGCACGGAGGAGAAGCGCAGGGAGGAGCGACTGAAGGAGACGCTCCGGATAAAAGCACTTTCACTCGCTGACAGCAGGTGGCGCTGAAGAGAAATGCAGCCGTTACCCTGGAAACCCCAGAAACACAGCAGCTGCTACTTTGTTTCTGAACAGGATTTAAAGGTTTCAAACTTAATAGGTGACATTTTCAAACTTTTACATTTTAATGTATTTTTTAACGAAGAATAATAACTTCTGTAACAAACGTTGCTATTGCTCATTGTTAATGAAAGAAAAAAGCTATTAAACCTGTTATACTGTATTATGACAACACTTCTTTGTAACTAAATTTCAATACCGTGATTTAGCAATTATCGCAACATGAAAAGTTGAGACCTAGCTTCCCTCATCACTTCTCCATTCACAACAGACAACGGATCCTTTTTTTGCTTGCAAAATGTGGCTAATGTGATGCACCTTAATTTCTCTGGTTTTAAACTTGTTTGTGTGACCATTCTCTGTAAATCTGAACACAACACAGAGGTAATGAAACGGGTCTGCGCTGACCGGATCCCGTCGGGCATCTTGATGTCCTTGTGTCCGTCCACTTTGAGCGCCAGCTTGAACTCGCTGTCGAAGCTGCTGGTGGTGAAGAGACGCTCCAGGAAGGTGTTGAGCAGCCGCTGGTCGAACTCGTTGTCGATGCGTCCTCCGTAGATGGACTGGGCCATCAGCGTCCTCAGCGCCGCCCACGGGATCTTATCCGGAGAGATGTTCTGCCGGCCCTGCGGAGAACGACAGACGCTCAGAGCCTCACACACAGATGCAGATACAGCACAACAGACATGAGGAACCGACTCGAACCTTCGCCGTATCGTCCAGCCAGGTGTCCACCGTGTCGCAGGCCGAGCGCAGATCCGACTCTCCGAACTCGTACTTCTTAGACCAGCCCAGCGGGGCGTAACGCAGGCGCTCCTGGATGACGGCGTGGAACCAGGCCAGGAGGAAGTACAAGCGAGCTCTTTCGTTTGGAGACTGAGAGAAGAGACAGACAATAAACCACACCAAACACCAGCTCACGACTGCAGAAAACCCATTTCAGATTCATCTGAAGATGGAAAATTAGCGGTGAAGAGGAAACACTGACTGTAGATATGGATGTATATCACTATACGTGACCTGTGCTGGCAAGATAATTCACAATGAGCAGAGTTAAAGAGCTATTGGTTTCACATTCTCCATTAAAACTCTTCAAAGCACTACACCGGTTCACACAGCTACACCATCCGAGGGCGAGAGAGTCAGCAAAGTCAGTTTTGAGGAAAATCGTGTTAAAGTTTTCTGAAGGTTCCAAAGAAAAATCACAGAGTAACGCTGCATCTTCTTTTCTTAATCATTACGATATTAATAATCATAATATAGCTATTTTTTTATTTTATATTTGTAGTTATAAATAGGAACAGATGCAAAATAGACCAAAGAAAGAAGTGTATACTGTATTTTTTTTTTCATTTTACATCAAAACAAAAGCATTCAAGTAAAAAAAAAATAAATAATAAAATGTAAAAATCCCTTTAGTGTGTTTATTACAAATAAATTGATTATTAAAACTACAAAAGCAGTTCAATCAAGAGCAGAGAGCGATTCCCTATTCTTTTATCGTTTAATTAACATTAATGAGACAGACGGCTTATATATAAAGACCTACGGATCTAATATTATATTATTTTTCTATTCGATCCGTTTCCTTTTTATTTATTATATAATTTTTGTTTTAAAAACCTTGCTCCGTGTACTGCGTTAAGCTAACAGACTTGTTATAGCACTCGTATATCATTGCTCTTTTGTTGGTTTTGATTGCTTCTCTTGTCCTCTTTGGATAAAAGCGTCTGCTAAATGGCTAAATGTAATGTTACACATCCGATGTTTTCCCCAAACGTTCACTTAAGACATAACAGGTTATGTTTGCGTGAATATTTAAATACTGTAATTCTGTGTATATTTATCGTGAGCGCTTCGAACAGTCGAGAAGCGAGCGGAGGAAAGGTACTCCTCTCAGAAAACCCACAAATAAAGATAATCTTAGATGTTTAATTACTATTTAGAGCATTGGGATCGCTAGACGAGAGCTTAATGAACCCATTTTTGCGACATTCTTAACCTTTTTTGTTTTGCCTGTAGCTCAAAATTAACCCATGTGCATTCACGCTCATTTTGCCAGCACGGCTCACATGTTATGACATTGACACATTTTTATCAAATAAAACAATAGTCCTTATGATGATTTCCTATTACAAATATCACACAAATCAAGTAAATATGAATCCGCTTCGGAGCACCGGAGATTCAGCGTTGCAGGAACCGCTACCGCGATCACGATACAGACGCTACTGCTTCACTTCTAGCGGTTAGCATGTTCCTCACCTTACACATGCGTGCCACAGGAATACTGCTGAACGTGCGCAGCATATTAGCCTTCATCCCGGGAGGAGGCTCGAACACACAGATACGTCCGGCCCGCAGCAGGTTCACAGGGACCTGAGGGAGATACGGTCAACATCAGACGACTCATTCCTCATGACGG
>NW_015506429.1:350842-352389 GCF_001515645.1 Sinocyclocheilus grahami | reverse complement strand
CCCTTTCACACCAAAAGTGAAATGAATAATCCTCAGGCTGAAGGAATAGCCTCTGCACTTACTCCCGATTTCTCTCAACGCAGGGTCAGTGAATTAATGGGAAACTGATTTGAAAAAGTAACTCTGCCATTTCATTATAAATGTAAGAGTAATGCATTACTTTACTAGTAACTTGAAAGTAATCCAACACAGGCGGTGTACGTGCTGAAGGCTCTTACCGATGGAAATGGAGGTGATGTGTTTGTTCTGCTCAGCTGCGAGATCCCGCACCAATCCGCTGGCATCGTATCCGGGCACGGAGCACATCAGCACCGGCGTCCCCGGCTTCACCTGCACACACAAGCACTAATGCAGCATCCGCAGCATCACAGCGTCAGCACACCACAGACACGCATCCCTACCTCACTGTCCACGATGTTAGCCAGGTCCAGCGGCTGTTCCATGATGGCCATGAAGTTTTCTCCCATGACTTTAGACACGAAGATGTGTGTCATGGCCAGCAGACGGTCGGGTCTGAACGCCTGGATCAGCAGCAGCTGGTGGACTGCCTGACCGATTAGAGCTGAGGACAAACACACATGCGTCACTCCTGCAGTCTCTCACAGGGAGCTGCGTGTGAAAATGCATATGAAAACATGTGGAAAATGTGTGAAAATGCATGCAAAAACACTTGTGAAAATGCATTGTACTCACTGGACGTCTTCTCTTCGGTCCACAGATATGGCACTGACAGCTCCGGCGAGTTGCTCTCGATCCACATGAAGAATTGCTGGAGGACAGAAGGCATTGTACATTCAGATGCTCTGCGGTGAAGAACAGACGCGTACAGGACAGACAGACGAGAGACGCTCACCTCGTCGGCCTGCACTTTGGCCACCAGGTCTTTAAACGCAGGCAGACGGCTGAGGCGCACCATGGCCTCGGACTGCTCGCTGCTCAAACCCTTGACTTTCGGCACCGTCGTCCCACTCAACACAATCTCTTTCCCACGCAAGAAGTGCTGGAACTCTGCGTCGAATGACGGCTCGCTGAGAAACACGAGAGGAAACATCTGAGCTGCACATCCTCAGAAAACAAACACAGCTCTGATCATGAGCAAGACCACGTCTCTCAGCCGGAGTTAAAGCGCTAAAGGCCAGAAATCAGCTTCTGCTCTTTCTGTAAATCTCAGCTCTAATAGCTGTAAATCGCAGTCCTGTTCTCATCTGATCTGAACACACATTATCACAAACACAAATCACTCTGAGCTTCACTTTAAACTTATTACTAATAAAATAAGGACAGAGGACATTAAGCGGAATGTGATTAATTTTCTCACTAATGCTATGCATTCACACATACATAGATTTGCAAACTCAGGTCAATAAAAGAGTTAAAAAAAGAAAGCAAGAACTGAATTCAAGTGGAGATTAACTCCCTTATAAATGAAGAGAAAACTGAACATTTCGTTTCTTGATGTTTGTACCTGGTCATGCCCTTCAGGTTGATTCGTGAGAGCAGCATGGCAAACGTGACGTGGTCCTGATGCAGCATGCCTCGAGCGACTC